>NC_034185.2:2929442-3050756 GCF_002021735.2 Oncorhynchus kisutch
TGTAGTAAACAGAGTGAGTACAGTAGTGTAGTAAACAGAGTGAGTACGGTAGTGTAGTAAACAGAGTAAGTACAGTAGTGTATTAAACAGAGTGAGTATGGTAGTGTACTAAACAGAGTGATTATGGTAGTGTACTAAACAGAGTGAGTACTGTAATGTAGTAAACAGAGTGAGTACGGTAGTGTAGTAAACAGAGTGAGTACGGTAGTGCAGTAAACAGAGTGAGTACTGTAGTGTAGTAAACAGAGTGAGTACTGTAGTGTAGTAAACAGAGTGAGTACGGTAGTGTACTAAACAGAGTGAGTACTGTAGTGTAGTAAACAGAGTGAGTACGGTAGTGTATTAAACAGAGTGAGTACTGTAGTGTAGTAAACAGAGTGAGTACGGTACTGTAGTAAACAGAGTGAGTACGGTAGTGTAGTAAACAGAGTGAGTACGGTAGTGTAGTAAACAGAGTACTGTAGTGTAGTAAACAGAGTGAGTTCTGTAGTGTAGTAAACAGAGTGAGTACTGTAGTGTATTAACAGAGTGAGTATGGTAGTGAATTAAACAGAGTGAGTACGGTAGTGTAGTAAACAGAGTGAGTACGGTAGTGTTGTAAACAGAGTGAGTACTGTAGTGTAGTAAACAGAGTGAGTACGGTAGTGTAGTAAACAGAGTGAGTACTGTAGTAAACAGAGTGAGTACGGTAGTGTTGTAAACAGAGTGAGTACGGTAGTGTAGTAAACAGAGTGAGTACAGTAGTGTACTAAACAGAGTGAGTACTGTAATGTAGTAAACAGAGTGAGTACGGTAGTGTAGTAAACTGCCGTGGACCCCCTAAAAGACACTACAGAGTCGCCACGGTATGATATTAAAACAATGAAAGCAGAATTACTTGATATAAAGTGCATAAGGATGAAGGATAATATTGTTAGACAGTGAATAAAGGAGGATGAAAATGAAAACTATCAGACAACGGATGGAAAAAGTCAAGGTGTTCATGAAACGTGATCTCAAGATGACAGATGAACAGGTGGATACAATTGACTTTCAAATGGCTCACCATTTCGGTGGCAGAAGGGAGGGAAGGCCCTGTCCAATCGTAGCTATGCTAACACACTACCAAATGAAGATTGCCTTGTAGTAAACAGAGTGAGTACTGTAGTGTAGTAAACAGAGTGAGTACTGTAGTGTAGTAAACAGAGTGAGTACTGTAGTGTAGTAAACAGAGTACTGTAGTGTAGTAAACAGAGTGAGTACTGTAGTGTAGTAAACAGAGTGAGTACTGTAGTGTAGTAAACAGAGTGAGTACGGTAGTGTAGTAAACAGAGTGAGTATGGTAGTGTAGTAAACAGAGTGAGTACGGTAGTGTAGTAAACAGAGTGAGTACGGTAGTGTAGTAAACATAGTGAGTACGGTAGTGTAGTACACAGAGTGAGTACTGTAGTGTAGTAAACCGAGTGAGTACTGTAGTGTAGTAAACAGAGTGAGTACTGTAGTGTAGTAAACAGAGTGAGTATGGTAGTGTATTAAACAGAGTGAGTACGGTAGTGTAGTACACAGAGTGAGTACTGTAGTGTAGTAAACAGAGTGAGTATGGTAGTGTAGTAAACAGAGTGAGTACGGTAGTGTAGTAAACAGAGTGAGTACGGTAGTGTAGTAAACAGAGTGAGTACTGTAGTGTAGTAAACAGAGTGAGTACGGTAGTGTAGGAAACAGAGTGAGTATGGTAGTGCAGTAAACAGAGTGAGTACTGTAGTGTAGTAAACAGAGTGAGTACGGTAGTGTAGTAAACAGAGTGAGTACTGTCGTGTAGTAAACAGAGTGAGTACTGTAGTGTAGTAAACAGAGTGAATACGGTAGTGTAGTAAACAGAGTGAGTACGGTAGTGTAGTAAACAGAGTGAGTATGGTAGTGTAGTAAACAGAGTGAGTACAGTAGTGTAGTAAACAGAGTGAGTACGGTAGTGTAGTAAACAGAGTGAGTACTGTAGTGTAGTAAACAGAGTGAGTACGGTAGTGTAGGAAACAGAGTGAGTATGGTAGTGCAGTAAACAGAGTGAGTACTGTAGTGTATTAAACAGAGTGAGTACGGTAGTGTACTAAACAGAGTGAGTACAGTAGTGTATTAAACAGAGTGAGTACAGTAGTGTAGTAAACAGAGTGAGTACTGTAGTGTAGTAAACATAGTGAGCATGGTAGTGTAGTAAACAGAGTGAGTACGGTAGTGTATTAAACAGAGTGAGTACGGTAGTGTAGTAAACAGAGTGAGTACGGTAGTGTAGTAAACTGAGTGAGTACAGTAGTGTAGTAAACAGAGGGAGTACTGTAGTGTTAGTTTGTGTTAGACATATTAGTTTGACATGTGTTAGTTTGACATGTGTTAGTTTGTGTTAGACATGTTAGTTTGACATGTGTTAGTTTGTGTTAGACATGTTAGTTTGACATGTGTTAGTTTGTGTTAGACGTGTTAGTTTGACATGTGTTAGTTTGTGTTAGGCGTGTTAGTTTGACGTGTTAGTTTGTGTTAGACGTGTTAGTTTGACATGTGTTTGTGTTAGACATGTTAGTTTGACATGTGTTAGTTTGTGTTAGACATGTTAGTTTGACATGTGTTTGTGTTAGACATGTTAGTTTGACATGTGTTAGTTTGTGTTAGACATGTTAGTTTGACATGTGTTAGTTTGTGTTAGACATGTTAGTTTGACGTGTTAGTTTGTGTTAGACATGTTAGTTTGACATGTGTTAGTTTGACATGTGTTAGTTTGACATGTGTTAGTGTGTGTTAGACGTGTTAGTTTGACATATGTTAGTTTGACATGTGTTAGTTTGTGTTAGACATGTTAGTTTGACGTGTTAGTGTGTGTTAGACATGTTAGTTTGACGTGTTAGTGTGTGTTAGACGTGTTAGTTTGACATGTGTTAGTTTGACATGTGTTAGTTTGACATGTGTTAGTGTGTGTTAGACGTGTTAGTTTGACATATGTTAGTTTGACATGTGTTAGTTTGTGTTAGACATGTTAGTTTGACATGTGTTAGTTTGTGTTAGACATGTTAGTTTGACATGTGTTAGTTTGTGTTAGACATGTTAGTTTGACATGTGTTAGTTTGACATGTGTTAGTTTGTGTTAGACATGTTAGTTTGACATGTGTTAGTTTGTGTTAGACATGTTAATTTGACATGTGTTAGTTTGTGTTAGACGTGTTAGTTTGACATGTGTTAGTTTGTGTTAGACATGTTAGTTTGACATGTGTTAGTTTATGTTAGACATGTTAGTTTGACATGTGTTAGTTTGACATGTGTTAGTTTGACATGTGTTAGTTTGTGTTAGACATGTTAGTTTGACAAGTGTTCGTTTGTGTTAGACATATTAGTATGACGTGTTAGTTTGACATGTGTTAGTTTGTGTTAGACATGTTAGTTTGACATGTGTTAGTTTGTGTTAGACATATTAGTTTGACATGTGTTAGTTTGACATGTGTTAGTTTGTGTTAGACATGTTAGTTTGACATGTGTTAGTTTGTGTTAGACATGTTAGTTTGACATGTGTTTGTTTCATGTCTCCGTTGTTGTTTCAAGTCTGTTGTTGTTTCAAGTCTGTTGTTGTTATGCAGTCTGTTGTTGTTATGCAGTCTGTTGTTGTTATGCAGTCTGTTGTTGTTATGCAGTCTGTTGTTGTTTCAAGTCTGTTGTTGTTTCAAGTCTGTTGTTGTTATGCAGTAGGCCTGATTTAGAACCCGGTACTCAGTTATATTGGTGCTGTGATCTCTGAGTATGAGGTCAAAGTGGGGTGAAATGTAACCGAGGTTGTTTGTTGAACCGTGTTCTTTTCATGAGTAACATTGCATGAGACTTGTGTTAACTTCCTGAACTCATCCCTATGGGCTTTAACTAAGTGGGCTAACACAGTCTTTTTCTAACCCTCACCCCAATCGGGAAAGCCCTCTAAGGTGGTTGATGATGTGGCAGGTGGTGACGTGGTATGTACAGCTTGTCCCATTAATGAGTCATCAAATTGAGGATTAGCTGAAAACTGTGAAACAAGCATTCTGGAGGAAATAAAGAACCTTGAACTATATATTGATCAGCATTTTGATTTGCTCGAAAAAGAATCAGATACATTGAAGAGAACAAGAGAAGACCTTTCCTCGAGCTCTGAGAGCGAAACTGAAGGGAAGCCTCTGTCTAAAATGTAACATCGGAGGGGGAGGTTTTATATCTATGCTCCAGAAGATACAGCATTGCTTAAAAGCATGAGCGAGCAGTTAAAACGCTGGATATATTGCCTGGGCTGCTGGGGGAGGTTGAGGCCTTAAAAAAATGGGAATAGATTACTGTAATAAAATGATGGAAGAAATACGAGCGGAAAATAAGATATTGAAAACTGCCGTGGACCCCCTAAAAGACACTACAGAGTCGCCACGGTATGATATTAAAACAATGAAAGCAGAATTACTTGATATAAAGTGCAGAAGGATGAAGGATAATATTGTTAGACAGTGAATAAAGGAGGATGAAAATGAAAACTATCAGACAACGGATGGAAAAAGTGGAGGTGTTCATGAAACGTGATCTCAAGATGACAGATGAACAGGTGACTTTCAAATGGCTCACCATTTCGGTGGCAGAAGGGAGGGAAGGCCCTGTCCAATCGTAGCTATGCTAACACACTACCAAATGAAGATTGCCTTGTAGTAAACAGAGTGAGTACGGTAGTGTAGGAAACAGGGGGTGGGTGGCAGAAGGGAGGGAAGGCCCTGTCCAATCGTAGCTATGCTAACACACTACCAAATGAAGATTGCCTTGTAGTAAACAGAGTGAGTACGGTAGTGTACTAAACAGAGTGAGTACGGTAGTGTAGGAAACAGGGGGTGGGTGGCAGAAGGGAGGGAAGGCCCTGTCCAATCGTAGCTATGCTAACACACTACCAAATGAAGATTGCCTTGTAGTAAACAGAGTGAGTATGGTAGTGCAGTAAACAGAGTGAGTACAGTAGTGTAGTAAACAGAGTGAGTACGGTAGTGTAGGAAACAGGGGGTGGGTGGCAGAAGGGAGGGAAGGCCCTGTCCAATCGTAGCTATGCTAACACACTACCAAATGAAGATTACCTTGTAGTAAACCGAGTGAGTAGGGAAGGCCCTGTCCAATCGTAGCTATGCTAACACACTACCAAATGAAGATTGCCTTGTTACAACAGCGTAGCGAACTGAAGAACACTCCCTACTCTATTAATGAACAATTTCCTCATGAAACATTGGAGAGACGACGTGCCCTGTACCCCACTTTCAAAAGGCTCCGAGCAGAGAAGCAGAATGTTCGGGCTAGTGGTTGTAAACAACCAAATGTTCAAGGACTCGAAGATTACAACCAGGCTGTGAGTGATAGTTACCTCCTGCTGAAGTAGTCCCCGATACACACTAGCTCCTCTACATTTCCTAGCTCCCTTTCTATCTTCCTTCCCTCCTTTCCTTTCCTCTCTTTCCTCCTTTTCTATTCTAGCTCCTCTACAGTGGCTTGTGAAATTATTCACCCCCTTAGCATTTCTTGTATTTTGTTGATTTATAACCTAGAATTAAAATATATTTTTGGGGGGGTTAGTATCATTTGATTTCCACTTGAAGATGCAAAATATTTTTTTAATTGTGAAACAAACAAGAAATAAGACAACAACAAAAACAATCTTTTTAACAATTCATTCAATACTTTGTAGAGCAGCTGCAAGTGTCTTGGGGTTTGTCTCTATAAGCTTGGCACATCTAGCCTCTGGGATTTTTGCCCATTTGTTAAGGCAAAACTGCTTCAGCTCCTTCAAGTTGGATGGGTTCCACTGGTGTACAGCAATATTTAAGTCATACCACAGATTCTCAATTGGATTGAGGTCTGGGCGTTGACTAGGTCATTGCAAGACGTTTAAATGTTTTCCCTTAATCCACTCAAGTGTTGTTTTAGCAGTATGCTTAGGGTCATTGTCCTGCTGAAAGGTGAACCTCCATCCCAGTCTCAAATCTCTGGAAGACTGAAACAGGTTTCCCTGTATTTAGTGCCATCCATCATTCCTTCAAGTCTGACCAGTTTCCCAGTCCCTACCGATGCAAAACCTACCCATCACATGATGCTGCTACCACCATGCTTCCCTGTGGGGATGGTGTTCTCAGAGTGATGGGAGGTGTTGGGTTTGCGCCAGACATAGCGTTTTCTTTGATGGCCAAAAAGCAAAACGTTTGTCTCATCTAACCAGAGTACCTTCTTACCTTCTTCCATATGTTTGGGGAGTCTCCCACATGCCATTTGGCGAAACACCAAACATGTTTGCTTATTTTTTCTTTAAGCAATGGCTTTTCTCTGGCCACTCTTCCATAAAGCCCAGCTCTGTGGCGTGTACAGCTTAAAGTGGTCCTATGGACAGATACTCCAATCTCCAATGTGGAGCTTTGCAGCTCCTTCAGGGTTATCTTTGGTATCTTTGTTGCCTCTCTGGTTAATGACCTCCTTGCCTGGTCCGTGAGTTTTGGTGGGCGGCCCTCTCTTGGCAGGTTTGTTGTGGTGCCATACTCTTTCCATTTTTTTAGAACGGATTTAATGGTGCTCCGTGGGATGTTCAAAGTTTCTGATATTTTTTAAAACACAACCCTGATGAGTACTTCTCCGCAACTTTATCCCTGACATATTTGGAGAGCTCCTTGGTCTTCATGGTGCCGCTTGCTTGGTCGTAGATGTCTAGTCTCCCTTATGGATCTGAAAGGATAGTGGTAGTGGGGTGGTAGATGTCTAGTCTCCCTTGTGGCTCTAATCTGATAGTAGCGTGGTGGAAGACGTCTAGGCTCCATTATGGCTCTAATATGGTAGGGGTAGAGGGGTAGTAGAAGTCTAGTCTAATTTGTGGCTCTAATCTGATAGTGGTAGAGGGGTGGTAGATTTCTAGTCTCCCTTATGGCTCTAATCTAATAGTAGTGATGGAATATGTCTAGTCTCTCTTATGGCTCTAATCTGGTAGGGGGTGGTATATGTCTAGTCACCCTTATGGCTCTAATATGATAGTGGTAATGTGGTGGTAGATGTCTAGTCTCCCTTATGGCTCTAATCTGATAGTGGTAGTGGGGTGGTAGATGTCTAGTCTCCCTTATGGCTCTAATATGGTCGTGGTAGTGGGGTGGTAGATGTCTAGTCTCCCTTATGGTTATAATCTGATAGTTGGGTGGTAGATGGCTTGTCTCCTTTATGGCTCTAATCTGAAAGTGGTAGTGGGGTGTTAGATGTCTAGTCTACTTTATAGCTCTAATCTGATAGTGGTAGAGGGGTGAAAGATGTCTAGGTGCCCTAATGGCTCTAATATGATAGTGGTAATTGGGTGGTAGATGTCTTGTCTCCCTTATGGTTGTAATCTGATAGTGGTAGTGTGATGGTAGATGTCTAGTCTCCCTTATGGATCTGAAAGGATAGTGGTAGTGGGGTGGTAGATGTCTAGTCTCCCTTATGGCTCTAATCTGATAGTGCTAGAGGGGTGGTAGAAGTATAGTCTCCCTTATGGCTCTAATGTGATAGTGGTAGTGGGGTGGTAGATGTCTAGTCTCCCGTATGGCTCTAATCTGATAGTGGTAGTGGGGTGGTAGATGTCTAGCCTGCCTTATGGCTCTTATCTGATAGTGGGGTGGTAGATGTCTAGTCTCCATTATGGCTCTAATCTGATAGGGGTAGAGGGGTGGTAGAAGTCTAGGGTCCCTTATGGCTCTAATCTGGTAGGGGGTGGTAGTTTTCTAGTCTCCCTTATGGCTCTAATATGATAGTGGTAGTGGGGTGGTAGATGTCTAGTCTCCCTTATGGCTCTAATCTGATAGTAGCGTGGTGGAAGACGTCTAGGCTCCCTTATGGCTCTAATATGGTAGGGGTAGAGGGGTGGTAGAAGTCTAGTCTAATTTGTGGCTCTAATCTGATAGTGGTAGAGGGGTGGTAGATTTCTAGGCTCACTTATGGCTCTAATCTAATAGTAGTGTGGTAGATGTCTAGTCTCCCTTATGGCTCTAATCTGGTAGGGGGTGGTATATGTCTAGTCACCCTTATGGCTCTAATATGATAGTGGTAATGTGGTGGTAGATGTCTAGTCTCCCTTATGGCTCTAATCTGATAGTGGGGTGGTAGATGTCTAGTCTCCATTATGGCTCTAATCTGGTAGTGATAGATGTGGGGGTTGATGTCTTGTCTCCCTTATGGTTATAATCTGATAGTTGGGTGGTAGATGGCTTGTCTCCTTTATGGCTCTAATCTGAAAGTGGTAGTGGGGTGTTAGATGTCTAGTCTACTTTATAGCTCTAATCTGATAGTGGTAGAGGGGTGAAAGATGTCTAGGTGCCCTAATGGCTCTAATATGATAGTGGTAATTGGGTGGTAGATGTCTAGTCTCCCTTACGGCTCTAATATGAAAGTGGTAATTGGGTGGTAGATGTCTAGCCTCCCTTATGGCTCTTATCTGATAGTGGGGTGGTAGATGTCTAGTCTCCCTTATGGATCTGAAAGGATATAGTGGTAGTGGGGTGGTAGATGTCTAGTCTCCCTTATGCCTCTAATCTGATAGTGCTAGAGGGGTGGTAGAAGTATAGTCTCCCTTATGGCTCTTATCTGATAGTGGGGTGGTAGATGTCTTGTCTCCCTTATGGCTCTAATCTGATAGGGGTAGAGGGGTGGTAGAAGTCTAGGGTCCCTTATGGCTCTAATCTGGTAGGGGGTGGTAGTTTTCTAGTCTCCCTTATCACTCTAATATGATAGTGGTAGTGGGGTGGGAGATGTCTAGTCTCCCCTATGGCTTTAATCTGATAGTGGTAGAGGGGTGGTAGAAGTCTAGTCTCCCTTATGGCTCTAATGTGATAGTGGAAGTGGGGTGGTAGATGTCTAGTCTCCCTTATGGCTCTAATCCAATAGTGGGGTGGTAGATGGCTAGGCTCCCTTATGGCTCTAATCTAATAGTAGTGTGGTAGATGTCTAGTCTCCCTTATGGCTATAATCTGGTAGGGGGTGGTAGATGTCTTGTCTCCCTTATGGCTCTAATCTGATAGTGGTAGTGGGGTGGCAGATGTCTAGCCTCCCTTATGGTTATAATGTGATAGTGGTAATGAGGTGGTAGATGTCTAGTCTCCTTTATGGCTCTAATCCAATAGTGGGGTGGTAGATTTCTAGGCTCCCTTATGGCTCTAATCTAATAGTAGTAGATGGGTGGTAGATGCCGAGTCTCCCTTATGACTCTAATATGGTAGTGGAAGTGGGGTTGTAGATGTCTAGTCTCCCTTTTGGCTCTAATCTGATAGTAGTAGCGTGGTGGAAGACGTCTTCTCTCCCTTATGTCTCTAATGTGATAGTGGAAGTGGGGTGGCAGATGTCAAGTCTCCCTTTATGGCTCTAATCTGAAAGTGGTAGTGCGGTGTTAGATGTCTAGTCCACTTTTTGGCTCTAATCTAATAGTGGAAGAGGGGTGAAAGATGTCTAGGCGCCCTTATGGCTCTAATATGATAGTGGTAATTGGGTGGCAGATGTCTAGTCTCCCTTATGGCTCTAATATTATAGTGGTAATTGGGTGGTAGATGTCTAGACTCCCTTATGGCTCTAATCTGATAGTGGTAGATGGGTGTTAAATGTCTAGTCTCCCTTATGGCTCTAATGTGATATTGGAAGTGGGGTAGTAGATGTCTAGTCTCCCTTATGGCTCTAATGTGATATTGGAAGTGGGGTAGTAGATGTCTAGTCTCCCTTATGGCTCTAATGTGATATTGGAAGTGGGTGGTAGATGTCTTGTCTACGTTATGGCTCTAATCTGATAGTCGTAGTGGGGTGGTAGATGTCTACTCTCAAATATGGCTCTAATCTGAGAGTGGAAGTGGGGTGGTAAAATGTCTAGGCTCCCTTATGGCTCAAATCTGGTAGTGGGTGGTCGATGTCTATTCTCCCTTTTGGCTCTAATCTGATAGTGGTAGTGGGGTGGTAGATGTCTACTCTCAAATATGGCTCTAATCTGAGAGTGGAAGTGGGGTGGTAGATGTCTCTTCTCCCTTATGGCTCCAATCTGATAGTGGGGTGGTAGAGTCTAGACCCCCTTATGGCTCTAATGTGATAGTGGAAGTGGGGTGGTAGATGTCTAGGCTCCCTTATGGCTCTAATCTAATAGTAGTGTGGTAGATGTCTTGTCTCCTTCATGGCTCTAATCTGATAGTGGTAGTGGGGTGGCAGATGTCTAGGCTCCCTTATGGTTCTAATGTGATAGTGGTAATGGGGTGGTAGATGTCTAGTCTCCCTTATGGCTCTAATCCAATAGTGGGGTGGTAGATGTCTAGGCTCCCTTAATGCTCTAATCTAATAGTAGTGTGGTAGATGTCTAGTCTCCCTTATGGCTCTAATCTGTTAAGGGGTGGTAGATGTCTTGTCTCCCTTATGACTCTAATATGGTAGTGGAAGTGGGGTTGTAGATGTCTAGTCTCCCTTATGGCTCTAATGTGATAGTGGAAGTGGGGTGTTAGATGTCTAGTCTCCCTTATGGCTCTAATCTGATAGTGGTAGAGGGGTGGTAGAAGTCTAGTTCCCTTATGGCTCTAATCTGAGAGTGGAAGTGGGGTGGTAGATGCCGAGTCTCCCTTATGACTCTAATATGGTAGTGGAAGTGGGGTTGTAGATGTCTAGCCTCCCTTATGGCTCTAATCTGATAGTGGTAGTGCGGTGTTAGATGTCTAGTCCACTTTTTGGCTCTAATCTAATAGTGGAAGAGGGGTGAAAGATGTCTAGGCGCCCTTATGGCTCTAATATGATAGTGGTAGTGGGGTGGTAGATGTCTAGTCTCCCTTATGGCTCTAATGTGATAGTGGAAGTGGGGTAGTAGATGTCTAGTCTCCCTTATGGCTCTAATCTGATAGTCGTAGTGGGGTGGTAAGATGTCTAGTCTCCCTTATGGCTCTAATCTGATAGTGGAAGTGGGATGGTAGATGTCTAGGCTCCCTTATGGCTCCAATCTGATAGTGGGGTGGTATATGTCTAGTTTCCCTTATGGCTTTAATCTAATAGTAGTGTGGTAGATGTCTAGGCTCCCTTATGGCTCTAATCAGGTAGGGGGTTGTAGATGTCTAGTCTCCCTTATGGCTCTAATCTGATAGTGGAAGTGGGGTGGTAGATGTCTAGTCTCCTTTATTGCTATAATCTGGTAGTGGGTTGTCGATGTCTATTCTCCCTTTTGGCTCTAATCTGATAGTGGTAGTGGAGTGGTAGATGTCTAGTCTCCCTTATGGATCTGAAATTATAGTGGTAGTGGGGTGGTAGATGTCTACTCTCAAATATGGCTCTAATCTGAGAGTGGAAGTGGGGTGGTAGATGTCTAGTCTCCCTTATGGCTCCAATCTGATAGTGGGGTGGTAGAGTCTAGTCTCCCTTATGGCTTTAATCTAATAGTTTTGTGGTAGATGTCTAGTCTCCCTTATGGCTCTAATCTGATAGGGGTAGAGGGGTGGTAGAAGTCTAGGGTCCCTTATGGCTCTAATCTGGTAGGGGGTGGTAGTTTTCTAGTCTCCCTTATCGCTCTAATATGATAGTGGTAGTGGGGTGGGAGATGTCTAGTCTCCTCTATGGCTTTAATCTGATAGTGGTAGAGGGGTGGGAGATGTCTAGTCTCCCTTATGGCTCTAATCTGATAGTGGTAGAGGGGTGGTAGAAGTCTAGTCTCCCTTATTGCTCTAATCTGATAGTGGTAGAGGGGTGGTAGATGTCTAGTCTCCCGTATGGCTCTAATCTTATAGTGGTAGTGGGGTGGTAGAAGTCTAGTCTCCCCTATGACTATAATCTGACAGTGGTAGTTGGGTGGTAGATGTCTAGTCTCCCTGATGGATCTTAAAGGATAGTGGTAGTGGGGTGGTAGATGTCTAGTCTATTCTGTGGCTCTAATCTAATAGTGGTAGTGGGATGATAGATGTCTAGTCTCCCTTATGACTCTAATCTGGTAGGGGTAGTGGGGTGGTAGATGTCTAGTCTACTTTGTGGCTCTAATCTGATAGTGGTAGTGGGGTGGTAGATGTTTAGTCTCCCTTATGGCTCTAATGTGATAGTGGTAGAGGGGTGGTAGAAGTCTAGCCACCCTTATGGCTCTAATGTGATAGTGGTAGAGGGGTGTGGGATGATAGATGTCTAGTCTCCCTTATGACTCTAATCTGGTAAGGGTAGTGGGGTGGTAGATGTCTAGTCTACTCTGTGGCTCTAATCTGATAGTGGTAGTGGGGTGGTAGATGTTTAGTCTCCCTTATGGCTCTAATCTGATAGTGGTAGAGGGGTGGTAGAAGTCTAGCCACCCTTATGGCTCTAATGTGATAGTGGAAGTGGTGTGGTAGATGTCTCATCTCCCTTATGGCTCTAATCTGATAGTGGTTGTGGGGTGATAGATGTCTAGTCTCCCTTATGGCTCTTATCTGATAGTGGGGTGGTAGATGTCTTGTCTCCCTTATGGCTGTAATCTGATAGTTGTAGTGGGGTGATAGATGTCTAGTCTCCCTTATGGCTCTAATATGGTAGTGGTAATTGGGTGGTAGATGTCTCGTCTCCCTTATGGCTGTAATCTGATAGTGGTAGTGGGGTGAGAGATTTCTAGCCTCCCTTTTGGCTCTTATCTGATAATGGGGTGGTAGATGTCTTGTCTCCCTTATGGCTGCAATCTGATAGTGGTATTGGGGTGATAGATGTCTAGTCTCCCTTATGACTCTTATCTGATAGTGGGGTGGTAGATGTCTTGTCTCCCTTATGGCTCTTATCTGATAGTGGGGTGGTAGATGTCTTGTCTCCCTTATGGCTGTCATCTGGTAGGGGTAGTGTGGTGGTAGATGTCTAGCCTCCCTTATGGCTCTTATCTGATAGTGGGGTGGTAGATGTCTTGTCTCCCTTATGGCTGTCATCTGGTAGGGGTAGTGTGGTGGTATATGTCTAGTCTCCCTTATGGATCTGAAAGGATAGTGCTAGTGGGGTGGTAGATGTCTAGTCTACTTTGTGGGTCTAATCTGATAGTGGTAGAGGGTGAAAAATGTCTAGGGGCCCTTATGTCTGTAATATGATAGTTGTAGAGGGGTGGTAGTAGTCTAGTCTCCCTTATGGCTCTAATGTGATAGTGGTAGTGGGGTGGTAGATGTCTAGTCTACTTTGTGATATTGGTAGAGGGGTGAAAAATGTCTAGGCGACCTTATGGCTCTAATATGATAGTGGTAGAGGGGTGGTAGAAGTCTAGTCTCCCTTATGGCTCTAATATGATAGTGGTAGAGGGATGGTAGAAGTCTAGTCTCCCTTATGGCTCTAATCTGGTAGGGGGTGGTTGATGTCTAGTCTCCCTTATGGCTCTAATATGATAGTAGTGTGGTGGAAGACGTCTAAGCTCCCTTATGGCTCTAATATGGTCGTGGTAGTGGAGTGGTAGATGTCTAGGCTCCATTATGGCTCTAATCTGCTCGTGATAGACGTGGGGGTTGATGGTTTGTCTCCTTTATGACTCTAATCTGAAAGTGAGAGTGGGGTGTTAGATGTCTAGTCTACTTTATGGCTCTAATCTGATAGTGGTAGAGGGGTGAAAGATGTCTAGGCGCCCTTATTGGCTCTAATATGATAGTGGTAATTGGGTGGTAGGTGTCTAGTCTCCCTTATGGCTCTAATCTGATAGTGTTAGAGGGGTGGTAGAAGTCTAGTGTCCCTTATGGCTCTAATGTGATAGTGGAAGTGGGGTAGTAGATGTCTAGCCTCCCTAATGGCTCTAATGTGATAGTGGAAGTGGTGTGGTAGAAGTCTAGTGTCCCTTATGGCTCTAATGTGATAGTGGAAGTGGGGTAGTAGATGTCTAGCCTCCCTTATGGATCTTATCTGATAGTGGGGTGGTAGGCCTTGTCTGCTTTATGTCTCTAATCTGATGGTGGTAGTGGGGTGGTAGATGTCTAGTCTCCCTTATGGCTCTAATCTGATAGTGGTAGAGGGGTGGTAGAAGTCTAGTCTCCCTTATGGCTCTAATCTGATAGTGGTTTAGGGGTGGTAGAAGTCTAGCCACCCTTATGGCTCTAATGTGATAGTGGAAGTGGTGTGGTAGATGTCTAGTCTCCCTTATGGCTCTAATCTGATAGTGGTAGTGGGGTGGTAGATGTCTAGCCTCCCTAATGGCTCTAATGTGATAGTGGAAGTGGTGTGGTAGAAGTCTAGTGTCCCTTATGGCTCTAATGTGATAGTGGAAGTGGGGTAGTAGATGTCTAGCCTCCCTTATGGATCTTATCTGATAGTGGGGTGGTAGGCCTTGTCTGCTTTATGTCTCTAATCTGATGGTGGTAGTGGGGTGGTAGATGTCTAGTCTCCCTTATGGCTCTAATCTGATAGTGGTAGTGGGGTGGTAGATGTCTAGTCTCCCTTATGGCTCTAATCTGATAGTGGTAGAGGGGTGGTAGAAGTCTAGCCACCCTTATGGCTCTAATCTGGTGGGGGTGGTAGATGTCTAGTCTCCCTTATGGCTCTAATATGATAGTGGTAGAGGTGTGAAAGATTTCTAGTCTCCCTTATGACTCTAATCTGATAGTAGCGTGGTGGAAGATGTCTAGGCTCCCTTATGACTCTAATCTGATAGTGGTAGTGGGGTGGTAGATGTCTAGTCTACTCTGTGGCTCTAATCTGATAGTGGTAATGGGGTGATAGATGTCTAGTCTCCCTTATGACTCTAATCTGGTAGGGGTAGTGTGATGGTAGATGTCTAGTCTCCCTTATGGATCTGAAAGGATAGTGGTAGTGGGGTAGTAGATGTCTAGTCTACTCTGTGGCTCTAATCTGATAGTGGTAGTGGGGTGGTAGATGTCTAGTCTCCCTTATGGCTCTAATCTGATAGTGGTAGAGGGGTGGTAGAAGTCTAGGCACCCTTATGGCTCTAATGTGATAGTGGAAGTGGTGTGGTAGATGTCTAGTCTCCCTTATGGCTCTAATCTGATATTGGTAGAGGGGTGAAAAATGTCTAGGCGACCTTATGGCTCTAATTTGATAGTAGTAGAGGGGTGGTAGATGTCTAGTCTCCCTTATGGCTCTAATCTGGTAGGCGGTGGTAGATGTCTAGTCTCCCTTATGGCTCTAATATGATAGTGGTAGAGGTGTGAAAGATGTCTAGTCTCCCTTATGACTCTAATCTATTAGGGGTAGTGTGGTGGTAGATGTCTAGCCTCCCTTATGGCTCTTATCTGATAGTGGGGTGGTAGATGTCTTGTCTCCCTTATGGCTGTCATCTGGTAGGGGTAGTGTGGTGGTAGATGTCTTGTCTCCCTTATGGCTCTAATGTGATAGTGGTAGTGGGGTGGTAGATGTCTAGTCTACTTTGTGGCTCTAATCTGATAGTGGTAGAGGGGTGGTAGAAGTCTAGTCTCCCTTATGGCTCTAATCTGGTAGGGGGTGGTAGATGTCTAGTCTCCCTTATGTCTTTAATCGTATAGTGGAATTGGGGTGATAGATGTCTTGTCTCCCTTTTTGCTCTAATCTGATAGTGGAAGTGTGGTGGTAGATGTCTAGAGACCCTTATGGCTCTAATCTCATAGTGGTAGTGGGGTGGCAGAAGTCTCCCTTTTGAATCTAATCTGATAGTGGTAGTGGGGTGGTAGATGTCAAGTCTCCCTTATGGCTCTAATCCGATAGTGGTAGTGGGGTGGCAAAAGTCTAGTCTCCCTTTTGAATCTAATCTGTTAGTGGTAATTGGGTGGTAGACGTCTAGTCACCCTTATGGCTCTAATCTGATGGTGGTAGTGGGGTGGTAGATGTCTCTTCTCCCTTATGGCTCTAATCTGATGGTGGTAGTGGGGTGGTAGATGTCTCATCTCCCTTATGGCTCTTATCTGATAGTGGTAGGGGGTTGGTAGATGTCTAGGCTCCCTTATGGCTCTAATCTGATTGTCGTAGTGGGGTGGTAGACGTCTAGTCTCCCTTATGGCTCTAATCTGATAGTGGTAGGGGGTGGTAGATGTCTAGGCTCCCTTATGGCTCTAATCTGATTGTCGTAGTGGGGTGGTAGACGTCTAGTCTCCCTTATGGCTCTTATCTGATAGTGGTAGGGGGGTGGTAGATGTCTAGGCTCCCTTATGGCTCTAATCTGATTGTCGTAGTGGGGTGGCAGACGTCTAGTCTCCCTTATGGCTCTAATCTGATAGTGGTAGTGGGGTGGTAGATGTTTTGTCTCCCTTATGGCTCTAATCTGATATTGGTAGTGGGGAGGTAGATTTCAAGTCTTGCTTATGGCTCTAATCTGATAATGGGCTTGTAGATGTCTCATCTCCCTTATGGCTCTAATCTGATGGTGGTAGTGGGGTGGTAGATGTCTCATCTCCCTTATGGCTCTTATCTGATAGTGGTAGGGGGGTGGTAGATGTCAAGTCTCCCTTATGGCTCTAATCTGATTGTTTTATTGGGTTGGTAGACGTCTAGTCTCCCTTATGGCTCTAATCTGATAGTGGTAGTGGGGAGGTAGATTTCTAGTCTCGCTTATGGCTCTAATCTGATAATGGGCTTGTAGATGTCTAGGCTCCCTTATGGCTCTAATCTGATAGTGGTAGTTGGGTGGTAGATGTCTAGCCTCCCTTATGTATTTAATCGTATAGTGGAAGTGGGGTGATAGATGTCTAGTCTCCCTTTTTGCTCTAATCTGATAGTGGAAGTGTGGTGGTAGATGTCTAGAGTCCCTTATGGCTCTAATCTGATAGTGGTAGATGTCTAGACTCCCTTATGGCTCTAATCTGATAGTGGTAGTGGGGTGGTAGATGTCTAGTCTCCCTTATGGCTCTAATCTGATGGTGGTAGTGGGGTGGTAGATGTCTCGTCTCCCTTATGGCTCTAATCTGATAGTTGTAGTGGGGTGGTAGATGTCTTTACTCCCTTATGGCTCTAATCTGATATTGGTAGTGGGGTGGTAGATGTCTAGAATCCCTTATGGCTCTAATCTGGTAGTGGTAGTGGGTTGGTAGATGTCTCGTCTCCCTTATGGCTCTAATCTGATAGTGGTAGTGGGGTGGTAGATGTCTTGTCTCCCTTATGGCTCTAATCTGATATTGGTAGTGGGGTGGTAGATGTCTAGACTCCCTTATGGCTCTAATCTTATAGTGGTAGTGGGGTGGTAGATGTCTTGTCTCCCTTATGGCTCTAATCTAATAGTGGTAGTGGGGTGGTAGATGTCTAGTCTCCCTTATGGCTCTATTCTGATACTGGGCTGGTTGATGTCTAATCTCCCTTATGGCTCTAATCTGATAGTGGTAGTTGGGTGGTAGATGTATGGTTTCCCTTATGGCTCTAATCTGATAGTGGTAGTGGGGTGGTAGATGTCTTGTCTCCCTTATGGCTCAAATCTGATATTGGTTTGGTGTGGTAGATGTCTAGAGTCCCTTATGGCTCTAATCTGATAGTGGGATGTTCGAAGTCTAGACTCCCTTGTGGCTCTAGTCTGATAGTGGTAGTGGGGTGGTAGAAATCTAGTCTCCCTTATGAATCTAATCTGATAGTGGTAGTCCGATGGTAGACGTCTACTCTCCTTTACTGCTCTAATCTGATAGTGGTAGTGGGATGGTAGATGTCTAGTCTCCCTTTCGGCTCTATTCTGATACTGGGCTGGTTGATGTCTAGTCTCCCTTATGGCTCTAATCTCATAGTGGTAGATGTCTAGACTCCCTTATGGCTCTAATCTGATAGTGGTAGTGGGGTGGTAGATGTCTAGTCTCCCTTATGGCTCTAATCTGATGGTGGTAGTGGGGTGGTAGATGTCTCTTCTCCCTTATGGCTCTAATCTGATATTGGTAGTGGGGTGGTAGATGTCTAGAATCCCTTATGGCTCTAATCTGATAGTGGTAGTGGGGTGGTAGATGTCTTGTCTCCCATATGGCTCTAATCTAATAGTGGTAGTGGGGTGGTAGATGTCTAGTCTCCCTTATGGCTCTAATCTGATAGTGGTAGAGGGGTGTTAAATGTCTTGTCTCCCTTATGGCTCTAATCTGATGGTGGTAGTGGGGTGGTAGATGTCTAGTCTCCCTTATGGCTCTAATCTGATAGTGGTAGTTGGGTGGTAGAGGTATGGTTTCCCTTATGGCTCTAATCTGATAGTGGTAGTGGGGTGGTAGATGTCTTGTTTCCTTATGGCTCTAATCTGATATTGGTTTGGGGTGGTAGATGTCTAGAGTCCCTTATGGCTCTAATCTGATAGTGGGATGTTCGAAGTCTAGACTCCCTTGTGGCTCTAGTCTGATAGTGGTAGTGGGGTGGTAGAAGTCTAGTCTCCCTTGTGAATCTAATCTGATAGTGGTAGTCCGATGGTAGACGTCTACTCTCCTTTACTGCTCTAATCTGATAGTGGTAGTGGGATGGTAGATGTCTAGTCTCCCTTATGGCTCTATTCTGATACTGGGCTGGTTGATGTCTAGTCTCCCTTATGGCTCTAATCTGATAGTGGTAGTGGGGTGGTAGATGTTTAGTCTCCCTTATGGCTCTAATCTGATGGTGGTAGTGGGGTGGTAGATGTCTAGAATCCCTTATGGCTCTAATCTGGTAGTGGTAGTGGGTTGGTAGATGTCTCGTCTCCCTTATGGCTCTAATCTGATAGTGGTAGAGGGGTGTTAAATGTCTTGTCTCCCTTATGGCTCTAATCTGATGGTGGTAGTGGGGTGGTAGATGTCTAGTCTCCCTTATGGCTCTAATCTGATAGTGGTAGTTGGGTGGTAGAGGTATGGTTTCCCTTATGGCTCTAATCTGATAGTGGTAGTGGGGTGGTAGATGTCTAGAGTCCCGTATGGCTCTAATCTGATAGTGGGATGTTCGAAGTCTAGACTCCCTTGTGGCTCTAGTCTGATAGTGGTAGTGGGGTGGTAGAAGTCTAGTCTCCCTTGTGAATCTAATCTGATAGTGGTAGTCCGATGGTAGACGTCTACTCTCCTTTACTGCTCTAATCTGATAGTGGTAGTGGGATGGTAGATGTCTAGTCTCCCTTATGGCTCTATTCTGATACTGGGCTGGTTGATGTCTAGTCTCCCTTATGGCTCTAATCTGATAGTGGTAGATGTCTAGACTCCCTTATGGCTCTAATCTGATAGTGGTAGTGGGGTGGTAGATGTCTAGTCTCCCTTATGGCTCTAATCTGATGGTGGTAGTGGGGTGGTAGATGTCTAGAATCCCTTATGGCTCTAATCTGGTAGTGGTAGTGGGGTGGTAGATGTCTAGTCTCCCTTATGGCTCTAATCTGATGGTGGTAGTGGGGTGGTAGATGTCTCTTCTCCCTTATGGCTCTAATCTGATATTGGTAGTGGGGTGGTAGATGTCTAGAATCCCTTATGGCTCTAATCTGATAGTGGTAGTGGGGTGGTAGATGTCTTGTCTCCCTTATGGCTCTAATCTAATAGTGGTAGTGGGGTGGTAGATGTCTAGTCTCCCTTATGGCTCTAATCTGATAGTGGTAGAGGGGTGTTAAATGTCTTGTCTCCCTTATGGCTCTAATCTGATGGTGGTAGTGGGGTGGTAGATGTCTAGTCTCCCTTATGGCTCTAATCTGATAGTGGTAGTTGGGTGGTAGAGGTATGGTTTCCCTTATGGCTCTAATCTGATAGTGGTAGTGGGGTGGTAGATGTCTTGTTTCCTTATGGCTCTAATCTGATATTGGTTTGGGGTGGTAGATGTCTAGAGTCCCTTATGGCTCTAATCTGATAGTGGGATGTTCGAAGTCTAGACTCCCTTGTGGCTCTAGTCTGATAGTGGTAGTGGGGTGGTAGAAGTCTAGTCTCCCTTGTGAATCTAATCTGATAGTGGTAGTCCGATGGTAGACGTCTACTCTCCTTTACTGCTCTAATCTGATAGTGGTAGTGGGATGGTAGATGTCTAGTCTCCCTTATGGCTCTATTCTGATACTGGGCTGGTTGATGTCTAGTCTCCCTTATGGCTCTAATCTGATAGTGGTAGTGGGGTGGTAGATGTTTAGTCTCCCTTATGGCTCTAATCTGATGGTGGTAGTGGGGTGGTAGATGTCTAGAATCCCTTATGGCTCTAATCTGGTAGTGGTAGTGGGTTGGTAGATGTCTCGTCTCCCTTATGGCTCTAATCTGATAGTGGTAGAGGGGTGTTAAATGTCTTGTCTCCCTTATGGCTCTAATCTGATGGTGGTAGTGGGGTGGTAGATGTCTAGTCTCCCTTATGGCTCTAATCTGATAGTGGTAGTTGGGTGGTAGAGGTATGGTTTCCCTTATGGCTCTAATCTGATAGTGGTAGTGGGGTGGTAGATGTCTAGAGTCCCGTATGGCTCTAATCTGATAGTGGGATGTTCGAAGTCTAGACTCCCTTGTGGCTCTAGTCTGATAGTGGTAGTGGGGTGGTAGAAGTCTAGTCTCCCTTGTGAATCTAATCTGATAGTGGTAGTCCGATGGTAGACGTCTACTCTCCTTTACTGCTCTAATCTGATAGTGGTAGTGGGATGGTAGATGTCTAGTCTCCCTTATGGCTCTATTCTGATACTGGGCTGGTTGATGTCTAGTCTCCCTTATGGCTCTAATCTGATAGTGGTAGATGTCTAGACTCCCTTATGGCTCTAATCTGATAGTGGTAGTGGGGTGGTAGATGTCTAGTCTCCCTTATGGCTCTAATCTGATGGTGGTAGTGGGGTGGTAGATGTCTAGAATCCCTTATGGCTCTAATCTGGTAGTGGTAGTGGGTTGGTAGATGTCTCGTCTCCCTTATGGCTCTAATCTGATAGTGGTAGTGGGGTGGTAGATGTCTTGTCTCCCTTATGGCTCTAATCTGATATTGGTAGTGGGGTGGTAGATGTCTAGACTCCCTTATGGCTCTAATCTGATAGTGGTAGAGGGGTGTTAAATGTCTTGTCTCCCTTATGGCTCTAATCTGATAGTGGTAGTTGGGTGGTAGATGTCTAGTCTCCCTTATGTCTTTAATCGTATAGTGGAAGTGGGGTGATAGATGTCTAGTCTCCCTTTTTGCTCTAATCTGATAGTGGAAGTGTGGTGGTAGATGTCTAGAGTCCCTTATGGCTCTAATCTCATAGTGGTAGTGGGGTGGCAGAAGTCTCCCTTTTGAATCTAATCTGATAGTGGTAGTGGGGTGGTAGATGTCAAGTCTCCCTTATGGCTCTAATCCGATAGTGGCAGTGGGGTGGCAAAAGTCTAGTCTCCCTTTTGAATCTAATCTGATAGTGGTAATTGGGTGGTAGACGTCTAGTCACCCTTATGGCTCTAATCTGATGGTGGTAGTGGGGTGGTAGATGTCTCTTCTCCCTTATGGCTCTAATCTGATGGTGGTAGTGGGGTGGTAGATGTCTCATCTCCCTTATGGCTCTTATCTGATAGTGGTAGGGGGTGGTAGATGTCTAGGCTCCCTTATGGCTCTAATCTGATTGTCGTAGTGGGGTGGTAGACGTCTAGTCTCCCTTATGGCTCTTATCTGATAGTGGTAGGGGGGTGGTAGATGTCTAGGCTACCTTATGGCTCTAATCTGATTGTCGTAGTGGGGTGGTAGACGTCTAGTCTCCCTTATGGCTCTAATCTGATAGTGGTAGTGGGGTGGTAGATGTTTTGTCTCCCTTATGGCTCTAATCTGATATTGGTAGTGGGGAGGTAGATTTCAAGTCTTGCTTATGGCTCTAATCTGATAATGGGCTTGTAGATGTCTAGTCTCCCTTTTTGCTCTAATCTGATAGTGGAAGTGTGGTGGTAGATGTCTAGAGTCCCTTATGGCTCTAATCTGATAGTGGTAGTGGGGTGGCAGAAGTCTCCCTTTTGAATCTAATCTGATAGTGGTAGTGGGGTGGTAGATGTCAAGTCTCCCTTATGGCTCTAATCTGATAGTGGTAGTGGGGTGGCAAAAGTCTAGTCTCCCGTTTGATTCTAATCTGATAGTGGTAATTGGGTGGTAGACGTCTAGTCACCCTTATGGCTCTAATCTGATGGTGGTAGTGGGGTGGTAGATATCTTGTCTCACTTATGGCTCTAATCTGATATTGGGGTGGATGATGTCTAGTCTCCCTTATAGCCCTAATATGATAGTGGTAGTGGGGTGTTAAATGTCTTGTCTCCCTTATGGCTCTAATCTGATGGTGGTAGTGGGGTGGTAGATGTCTAGAATCCCTTATGGCTCTAATCTAATAGTGGTAGTGGGGTGGTAGATGTCTAGTCTCCCTTATGGCTCTAATCTGATAGTGGTAGAGGGGTGTTAAATGTCTTGTCTCCCTTATGGCTCTAATCTGATGGTGGTAGTGGGATGGTAGATGTCTAGTCTCCCTTATGGCTCTATTCTGATACTGGGCTGGTTGATGTCTAGTCTCCCTTATGGCTCTAATCTGATAGTGGTAGATGTCTAGACCCCCTTATGGCTCTAATCTGATAGTGGTAGTGGGGTGGTAGATGTCTAGTCTCCTTATGGCTCTAATCTGATAGTGGTAGAGGGGTGTTAAATGTCTTGTCTCCCTTATGGCTCTAATCTGATGGTGGTAGTGGGATGGTAGATATCTAGCCTCCCTTATGGCTCTATTCTGATACTGGGCTGGTTGATGTCTAATCTCCCTTATGGCTCTAATCTGATTGTGGTAGATGTCTAGATTCCCTTATGGCTCTAATCTGATAGTGGTAGTTGGGTGGTAGATATATGGTTTCCCTTATGGCTCTAATCTGATAGTGGTAGTGGGGTGGTAGATGTCTTGTCTCCCTTATGGCTCTAATCTGATATTGGTTTTGGGTGGTAGATGTCTAGAGTCCCTTATGGCTCTAATCTGATAGTGGGATGTTCGAAGTCTAGACTCCCTTGTGGCTCTAGTCTGATAGTGGTAGTGGGGTGGTAGAAGTCTAGTCTCCCTTATGAATCTAATCTGATAGTGGTAGTCCGATGGTAGACGTCTACTCTCCTTTACTGCTCTAATCTGATAGTGGTAGTGGGATGGTAGATGTCTAGTCTCCCTTATGGCTCTATTCTGATACTGGGCTGGTTGATGTCTAGTCTCCCTTATGGCTCTAATCTGATAGTGGTAGATGTCTAGACTCCCTTATGGCTCTAATCTGATAGTGGTAGTGGGGTGGTAGATGTCTAGTCTCCCTTATGGCTCTAATCTGATGGTGGTAGTGGGGTGGTAGATGTCTCTTCTCCCTTATGGCTCTAATCTGATATTGGTAGTGGGGTGGTAGATGTCTAGAATCCCTTATGGCTCTAATATGATAGTGGTAGTGGGGTGGTAGATGTCTTGTCTCCCTTATGGCTCTAATCTAATAGTGGTAGTGGGGTGGTAGATGTCTAGAATCCCTTATGGCTCTAATCTGATAGTGGTAGCTGGGTGGTAGATGTCTTGTCTCCCTTATGGCTCTAATCTAATAGTGGTAGTGGGGTGGTAGATGTCTAGTCTCCCTTATGGCTCTATTCTGATACTGGGCTGGTTGATGTCTAATCTCCCTTATGGCTCTAATCTGATAGTGGTAGATGTCTAGATTCCCTTATGGCTCTAATCTGATAGTGGTAGTGGGGTGGTAGATGTCTAGTCTCCCTTATGACTCTAATCTAATAGTGGTAGTGGGTGGTAGATGTCTTGTCTCCCTTATGGATCTAACATGATAGTGGTAGTGGGGTGATAGATGTCTAGTCTCCCTTATGGCTCTAATCTAATAGTGGTAGTGGGGTGGTAGATGTCTAGTCTCCCTTATGGCTCTAATCTGATAGTGGTAGAGGGGTGTTAAATGTCTTGTCTCCCTTATGGCTCTAATCTGATGGTGGTAGTGGGATGGTAGATGTCTAGGCTCCCTTATGGCTCTAATCTAATAGTGGTAGTGGGGTGGTAGATGTCTAGTCTCCCTTATGGCTCTAATCTGATAGTGGTAGAGGGGTGTTAAATGTCTTGTCTCCCTTATGGCTCTAATATGATGGTGGTAGTGGGATGGTAGATGTCTAGGCTCCCTTATGGCTCTATTCTGATACTGGGTTGGTTGATGTCTAGTCTCCCTTATGGCTCTAATCTGATAGTGGTAGTGGGGTGGTAGATGTCTAGACTCCCTTATGGCTCTAATCTGATAGTGGTAGTGGGGTGGTAGATGTCTTGTCTCCCTTATGGCTCTAATCTGATAGTGGTAGTGGGGTGGTAGATGTCTTGTCTCCCTTATGGCTCTAATCTGATATTGGTAGTGGGGTGGTAGATGTCTAGACTCCCTTATGGCTCTAATCTTATAGTGGTAGTGGGATGGTAGATGTCTTGTCTCCCTTATGGCTCTAATCTAATAGTGGTAGTGGGGTGGTAGATGTCTTGTCTCCCTTATGGCTCTAATCTGATATTGGTATTGGGGTGGTGGATGTCTAGAGTCCCTTATGGCTCTAATCTTATAGTGGTAGTGGGATGGTAGATGTCTTGTCTCCCTTATGGCTCTAATCTAATAGTGGTAGTGGGGTGGTAGATGTCTAGTCTCCCTTATGGCTCTAATCTGATAGTGGTAGAGGGGTGTTAAATGTCTTGTCTCCCTTATGGCTCTAATCTGATGGTGGTAGTGGGATGGTAGATGTCTAGTCTCCCTTATGGCTCTATTCTGATACTGGGCTGGTTGATGTCTAAACTCCCTTATGGCTCTAATCTGATAGTGGTAGATGTCTAGACCGCCCTTATGGCTCTAATCTGATATTGGTAGTGGGGTGGTAGATGTCTCGTCTCCCTTATGACTCTAATCTAATAGTGGTAGTGGGTGGTAGATGTCTTGTCTCCCTTATGGATCTAAAATGATAGTGGTAGTGGGGTGGTAGATGTCTAGTCTCCCTTATGGCTCTAATCTAATAGTGGTAGTGGGGTGGTAGATGTCTAGTCTCCCTTATGGCTCTAATCTGATAGTGGTAGAGGGGTGTTAAATGTCTTGTCTCCCTTATGGCTCTAATATGATGGTGGTAGTGGGATGGTAGATGTCTAGGCTCCCTTATGGCTCTATTCTGATAGTGGTAGTGGGGTGGTAGATGTCTTGTCTCCCTTATGGCTCTAATCTGATATTGGTAGTGGGGTGGTAGATGTCTAGACTCCCTTATGGCTCTAATCTTATAGTGGTAGTGGGATGGTAGATGTCTTGTCTCCCTTATGGCTCTAATCTAATAGTGGTAGTGGGGTGGTAGATGTCTAGTCTCCCTTATGGCTCTAATCTGATAGTGGTAGAGGGGTGTTAAATGTCTTGTCTCCCTTATGGCTCTAATCTGATGGTGGTAGTGGGATGGTAGATGTCTAGGCTCCCTTATGGCTCTATTCTGATACTGGGTTGGTTGATGTCTAGTCTCCCTTATGGCTCCAATCTGATAGTGGTAGTGGGGTGGTAGATGTCTAGACTCCCTTATGGCTCTAATCTGATAGTGGTATTGGGGTGGTAGATGTCTTGTCTTCCTTATGGCTCTAATCTGATATTGGTATTGGGGTGGTGGATGTCTAGAGTCCCTTATGGCTCTAATCTGATAGTGGTAGTGGGGTGGTAGATGTCAAGTCTCCCTTATGGCTCTAGTCTAATAGTGGTAGTGGGGTGGTAGATGTCTAGTCTCCCTTTTTGCTCTAATCTGATAGTGGTAGTGGGATGGTAGATGTCTAGGCTCCCTTATGGCTCTATTCTGATACTGGGCTGGTTGATGTCTAATCTCCCTTACGGCTCTAATCTGATAGTGGTAGATGTCTAGACCCCCCTTATTTCTCTAATCTGATAGTGGTAGTGGGGTGGTAGATGTCTAGAATCCCTTATGGCTCTAATCTGATGGTGGTAGTGGGGTGGTAGATGTCTCGTCTCCCTTATGGCTCTAATCTGATATTGGTAGTGGGGAGGTAGATGTCTAGTCTACCTTATGGCTCTATTCTGATACTGGGCTGGTTGATGTCTAAACTCCCTTATGGCTCTAATCTGATAGTGGTAGAGGGGTGTTAAATGTCTTGTCTCCCTTATGGCTCTAATCTGATGGTGGTAGTGGGATGGTAGATGTCTAGTCTCCCTTATGGCTCTATTCTGATACTGGGCTGGTTGATGTCTAAACTCCCTTATGGCTCTAATCTGATAGTGGTAGATGTCTAGACCGCCCTTATGGCTCTAATCTGATATTGGTAGTGGGGTGGTAGATGTCTAGAATCCCTTATGGCTCTAATCTGATAGTGGTAGCTGGGTGGTAGATGTCTTGTCTCCCTTATGGCTCTAATCTAATAGTGGTAGTGGGGTGGTAGATGTCTAGTCTCCCTTATGGCTCTAATCGTATAGTGGAAGTGGGGTGGTAGATGTCTAGTCTCCCTTTTTGCTCTAATCTGATAGTGGAAGTGGGTTGGTAGATGTCTAGATTCCCTTATGGCTCTAATCTGATAGTGGTAGTAGGGTGGTAGATGTCAAGTCTCCCTTATGGCTCTAATCTGATAGTGGTAGTGGGGTGGTAGACGTCTAGTCACCCTTATGGCTCTAATCTGATGGTGGTAGTGGGGTGGTAGATGTCTTGTCTCACTTATGGATCTAATCTGATAGTGGAAGTGGGTTGGTAGATGTCTAGTCTCCCTTATTGCTCTAATCTGATAGTGGGGTGGTAGATGTCTAGTCTCCCTTATGGCTCTAATCTGATAGTGGGGAGATGATGTCTAGTCTCCCTTATAGCCCTAATATGATAGTGGTAGTGGGGTGGTAGAAGTCTAGTCTCCCTTATGAATCTAATCTGATAGTGGTAGTCCGGTGGTAGACGTCTACTCTCCTTTACTGCTCTAATCTAATAGTGTTAGTAGGGTGGTAGATGTCTAGTCTCCTTTATGGCTCTAATCTGGTAGTGGGTTGTAGATGTCTAGTCTCCCTTATGGCTCTAATCTGATAGTGGTAGAGGGGTGTTAAATGTCTTGGCTCCCTTATGGCTCTAATCTGATGGTGGTAGTGGGGTGGTAGATGTCTAGTCTCCCTTATGGCTCTAATCTGATAGTGGTAGAGGGGTGTTAAATGCCTTGGCTCCCTTATGGCTCTAATCTGATGGTGGTAGTGGGGTGGTAGATGTCTAGTCTCCCTTATGGCTCTATACTGATACTGGGCTGGTTGATGTCTAATCTCCCTTATGGCTCTAATCTGATAGTGGTAGATGTCTAGACCCCCCTTATGGCTCTAATCTGATATTGGTAGTGGGGTGGTAGATGTCTAGAATCCCTTATGGCTCTAATCTGATAGTGGTAGCTGGGTGGTAGATGTCTTGTCTCCCTTATGGCTCTAATCTAATAGTGGTAGTGGGGTGGTAGATGTCTAGGCTCCCTTATGGCTCTATTCTGATACTGGGCTGGTTGATGTCTTATCTCCCTTATGGCTCTAATCTGATAGTGGTAGATGTCTAGATTCCCTTATGACTCTAATCTGATAGTGGTAGTGGGGTGGTAGATGTCTAGTCTCCCTTATGGCTCTAATCTGATAGTGGTAGTGGGGTGGTAGACGTCTAGTCTCCCTTATGGCTCTAATCTGATAGTGGTAGTGCGGTGGTAGATGTCTTGTCTCCCTTATGGCTCTAATCTGATATTGGTAGTGGGGTGGTAGATGTCTAGACTCCCTTATGGCTCTAATCTGATGGTGGTAGTGGGGTGGTAGATGTCTCGTCTCCCTTATGACTCTAATCTAATAGTGGTAGTGGGTGGTAGATGTCTACTCTCCTTTACTGCTCTAATCTAATAGTGGTAGTAGGGTGGTAGATGTCTTTTCTCCCTTATGGCTCTAATCTGATAGTGGTAGTGGGGGCTGTGCTTTGGCAAAGTGGGTGGGGTTATATCCTTCCTGTTTGGCCCTGTCCGGGGGTGTCCTCGGATGGGGCCACAGTGTCTCCTGACCCCTCCTGTCTCAGCCTCCAGTATTTATGCTGCAGTAGTTTATGTGTCGGGGGGCTGGGGTCAGTTTGTTATATCTGGAGTACTTCTCCTGTCCTATTCGGTGTCCTGTGTGAATCTAAGTGTGCGTTCTCTAATTCTCTCCTTCTCTCTTTCTTTCTCTCTCTCGGAGGACCTGAGCCCTAGGACCATGCCCCAGGACTACCTGACATGATGACTCCTTGCTGTCCCCAGTCCACCTGGCCATGCTGCTGTTCCAGTTTCAACTGACCTGAGCCCTAGGACCATGCCCCAGGACTACCTGACATGATGACTCCTTGCTGTCCCCAGTCTACCTGGCCATGCTGCTGCTCCAGTTTCAACTTCCACCTGACTGTGCTGCTGCTCTAGTTTCAACTGTTCTGCCTTATTATTATTCGACCATGCTGGTCATTTATGAACATTGAACATCTTGACCATGTTCTGTTATAATCTCCACCCGGCACAGCCAGAAGAGGACTGGCCACCCCACATAGCCTGGTTCCTCTCTAGGTTTCTTCCTAGGTATTGGCCTTTCTAGGGAGTTTTTCCTAGCCACCGTGCTTCTCCACCTGCATTGGCTTGCTGTTTGGGGTTTTAGGCTGGGTTTCTGTACAGCACTTTGAGATATCAGCTGATGTACGAAGGGCTATATAAATAAATTTGATTTGATTTGATTTGATTTAGTGGGGTGGTAGATGTCTAGTCTCCTTATGGCTCTAATCTGATAGTGGTAGAGGGGTGTTAAATGTCTTGTCTCCCTATGGCTCTAATCTGATGGTGGTAGTGGGGTGGTAGATGTCTAGTCTCCTTATGGCTCTAATCTGATAGTGGTAGAGGGGTGTTAAATGTCTTGTCTCCCTTATGGCTCTAATCTGATGGTGGTAGTGGGGTGGTAGATGTCTAGTCTCCCTTATGGCTCTATTCTGATACTGGGCTGGTTGAGGTCTAATCTCCCTTATGGCTCTAATCTGATAGTGGTAGATGTCTAGAATCCCTTATGGCTCTAATCTGATAGTGGTAGCTGGGTGGTAGATGTCGTGTATCCCTTATGGCTCTAATCTGATAGTGGTAGTGGGGGTGGTAGATGTCTAGAATCCCTTATGGCTCTAATCTGATTGTCGTAGTGGGGTGGTAGACGTCTAGTCTCCCTTATGGCTCTAATCGTAAAGTGGAAGTGGGGTGGTAGATGTCTAGTCTCCCTTTTGCTCTAATCTGATAGTAGAAGTGGGGTGGTAGATGTCTAGTCCTCCCTTTTGCTCTAATCTGATAGTGGAAGTGGGGTGGATAGATGTCTAGAGTCCCTTATGGCTCTAATCTGATAGTGGTAGTGGGGGTGGTAGATGTCTAGTCTCCCTTATTGCTCTAAATCTGATAGTGGGGTGGTAGATGTCTAGTCTCCCTTATGGCTCTAATCTGATAGTGGGGAGATGATGTCTAGTCTCCCTTATGGCTCTAATCTGATAGTGGTAGTGGGGTGGTAGATGTCTAGTCTCCTTATGGCTCTAATCTGATAGTGGTAGTGGGGTGGTAGATGTCTAGTCTCCCTTATGGCTCTAATCTGATAGTGGTAGTGGTGGTAGATGTCTAGTCTCCCTTATGGCTCTAATCTATATTGGTAGTGGGTGGTAGATGTCTAGTCTCCCTTATGGCTCTAATCTGATAGTGGTAGTGGGGTGGTAGATGTCTAGTCTCCCTTATGGCTCTAATCTGATAGTGGTAGTGGGGTGGTAGATGTCTAGTCTCCCTTATGGCTCTAATCTGATAGTGGTAGTGGGGTGGTAGATGTCTAGTCTCCCTTATGGCTCTAATCTGATAGTGGTAGTGGGGTGGTAGATGTCTAGTCTCCCTTATGGCTCTAATCTGATAGTGGGTTGGTTGATGTCTAGTCTCCCTTATGGCTCTAATCTGATAGTGGTAGTGGGGTGGTAGATGTCTTTCTCCCTTATGGCTCTAATCTGATAGTGGTAGTGGGTGGTAGATGTCTAGTCTCCCTTATGCTCTAATCTGATAGTGGTAGTGGGGTGGTAGATGTCTAGTCTCCCTTATGGCTCTAATCTGATAGTGGTAGTGGGGTGGTAGATGTCTAGTCTCCCTTATGGCTCTAATCTGATAGTGGTAGTGGGTGGTAGATGTCTAGTCTCCCTTATGGCTCTAATCTGATAGTGGGTTGGTTTATGTCTAGTCTCCCTTATGGCTCTAATCTGATAGTGGTAGTGGGGTGGTAGATGTCTAGTCTCCCTTATGGCTCTAATCTGATAGTGGTTGGGTTGATGTCTAGTCTCCCTTATGGCTCTAATCTGATAGTGGTAGTGGGGTGGTAGATGTCTTGTCTCCCTTATGGCTCTAATCTGATAGTGGTAGTGGGGTGGTAGATGTCTAGTCTCCCTTATGGCTCTAATCTGATAGTGGTAGTGGGTGGTAGATGTCTAGTCTCCCTTATGGCTCTAATCTGATAGTGGTAGTGGGGTGGTAGATGTCTAGTCTCCCTTATGGCTCTAATCTGATACTGGGTGGTTGATGTCTAGTCTCCCTTATGGCTCTAATCTGATAGTGGTAGATGTCTAGAATCCCTTATGGCTCTAATCTGATAGTGGTAGTGGGGTGGTAGATGTCTAGTCTCCCTTATGGCTCTAATCTGATAGTGGTAGTGGGGTGGTAGATGTCTAGTCTCCCTTATGGCTCTAATCTGATAGTGGTAGTGGGGTGGTAGATGTCTAGTCTCCTTTATGGCTCTAATCTGATAGTGGTAGTGGGTGGTAGATGTCTAGTCTCCCTTATGGCTCTAATCTGATAGTGGTAGTGGGTGGTAGATGTCTAGTCTCCCTTATGGCTCTAATCTGATAGTGGTAGTGGGTGGTAGATGTCTAGTCTCCCTTATGGCTCTAATCTGATAGTGGTAGTGGGTGGTAGATGTCTAGTCTCCCTTATGGCTCTAATCTGATAGTGGTAGTGGGTGGTAGATGTCTAGTCTCCCTTATGGCTCTAATCTGATAGTGGTAGTGGGGTGGTAGATGTCTGTCTCCCTTATGGCTCTAATCTGATAGTGGTAGTGGGGTGGTAGATGTCTAGTCTCCCTTATGGCTCTAATCTGATAGTGGGGTGGTAGATGTCTAGTCTCCCTTATGGCTCTAATCTGATAGTTGGGTGTGATGTCTAGTCTCCCTTATGGCTCTAATCTGATAGTGGTAGTGGGGTGGTAGATGTCTAGTCTCCCTTATGGCTCTAATCTGATAGTGGTAGTGGGGTGGTAGATGTCTAGTCTCCCTTATGCTCTAATCTGATAGTGGTAGTGGGTGGTAGATGTCTAGTCTCCCTTATGGCTCTAATCTGATAGTGGGTGGTAGATGTCTAGTCTCCCTTATGGCTCTAATCTGATAGTGGTAGTGGGGTGGTAGATGTCTTGTCTCCCTTATGGCTCTAATCTGATAGTGTAGTGGGTGGTAGATGTCTAGTCTCCCTTATGGCTCTAATCTGATAGTGGTAGGGGGTGGTAGATGTCTGTCTCCCTTATGGCTCTAATCTGATAGTGGTAGTGGGGTGGTAGATGTCTAGTCTCCCTTATGGCTCTACTGATAGGGGCTGGTAGATGTCTAGTCTCCCTTATGGCTCTAATCTGATAGTGGTAGATGTCTAGTCTCCCTTATGGCTCTAATCTGATAGTGTAGTGGGTGGTAGATGTCTAGTCTCCCTTATGGCTCTAATCTGATAGTGGTAGTGGGTGGTAGATGTCTAGTCTCCCTTATGGCTCTAATCTGATAGTGGTAGTGGGTGGTAGATGTCTAGTCTCCCTTATGGCTCTAATCTGATAGTGGTAGATGTCTAGTCTCCCTTATGGCTCTAATCTGATAGTGGTAGTGGGGTGGTAGATGTCTAGTCTCCCTTATGGCTCTAATCTGATAGTGGTAGTGGGGGTAGATGTCTAGTCTCCCTTATGGCTCTAATCTGATAGTGGTAGTGGGTGGTAGATGTCTAGTCTCCCTTATGGCTCTAATCTGATAGTGGTAGTGGGTGGTAGATGTCTAGTCTCCCTTATGGCTCTAATCTGATAGTGGGGGTGGTAGATGTCTAGTCTCCCTTATGGCTCTAATCTGATAGTGGGGTGGTGATGTCTATCTCCCTTATGGCTCTAATCTGATAGTGGTATGTGTGGTGTGTGGGGTGGTAGATGTCTAGTCTCCCTTATGGCTCTAATCTGATAGTGGTAGTGGGTGGTAGATGTCTAGTCTCCCTTATGGCTCTAATCTGATAGTGGTGGGGGTGGTAGATGTCTAGTCTCCTTTATGCTCTAATCTGATAGTGGTAGTGGGGTGGTAGATGTCTAGTCTCCCTTATGGCTCTAATCTGATATGGTAGTGGGGGTAGATGTCTAGTCTCCCTTATGGCTCTAATCTGATAGTGGGGTGGTAGATGTCTAGTCTCCCTTATGGCTCTAATCTGATAGTGGTAGATGTCTAGACTCCCCTTATGGCTCTAATCTGATAGTGGTAGTGGGTGGTAGATGTCTAGTCTCCCTTATGGCTCTAATCTGATAGTGGTAGTGGGTGGTAGATGTCTAGTCTCCCTTATGGCTCTAATCTGATAGTGGTAGTGGGGTGGTAGATGTCTAGTCTCCTTATGGCTCTAATCTGATAGTGGTAGGGTGGTTATGTCTAGTCTCCCTTATGGCTCTAATCTGATAGTGGTAGATGTCTAGATGTCCTTATGGCTCTAATCTGATAGTGGTAGTGGGGTGGTAGATGTCTAGTCTCCCTTATGGCTCTAATCTGATGTGGTAGTGGGGTGGTAGATGTCTAGTCTCCCTTATGGCTCTAATCTGATATGGTAGTGGGGTGGTAGATGTCTAGTCTCCCTTATGGCTCTAATCTGATAGTGGTAGTGGGGTGGTAGATGTCTAGTCTCCCTTATGGCTCTAATCTGATGTGGTAGTGGGGTGGTAGATGTCTAGTCTCCCTTATGGCTCTAATCTGATAGTGGTAGTGGGGTGGTAGATGTCTAGTCTCCCTTATGGCTCTAATCTGATAGTGGTAGTGGGTGGTAGATGTCTAGTCTCCCTTTGGCTCTAATCTGATAGTGGTAGTGGGGTGGTAGATGTCTAGTCTCCCTTATGGCTCTAATCTGATGGTGGTAGTGGGGTGGTAGATGTCTAGTCTCCCTTATGGCTCTAATCTGATAGTGGTAGTGGGTTGGTAGATGTCTAGTCTCCTTATGGCTCTAATCTGATAGTGGGTGGTAGATGTCTAGTCTCCCTTATGGCTCTAATCTGATAGTGGGGTGATGATGTCTAGTCTCCCTTATGGCTCTAATCTGATAGTGGTAGTGGGGTGGTAGATGTCTGTCTCCCTTATGGCTCTACTGATAGTGGTAGTGGGGTGGTAGATGTCTAGTCTCCCTTATGGCTCTAATCTGATAGTGGTAGTGGGGTGGTAGATGTCTAGTCTCCTTTATGGCTCTAATCTGATAGTGGTAGTGGGGTGGTAGATGTCTAGTCTCCTTATGGCTCTAATCTGATAGTGGGGTGTAGATGTCTAGTCTCCCTTATGGCTCTATCTGATAGTGGTAGAGGGGTGTTAATGTCTAGCTCCCTTATGGCTCTAATCTGATAGTGGTAGTGGGGTGGTAGATGTCTAGTCTCCCTTATGGCTCTAATCTGATAGTGGTAGTGGGGTGGTAGATGTCTAGTCTCCCTTATGGCTCTAATCTGATATTGGTAGTGGGGTGGTAGATGTCTAGTCTCCCTTATGGCTCTAATCTGATAGGGCTGTTGATGTCTAGTCTCCCTTATGGCTCTAATCTGATAGTGGTAGATGTCTAGTCTCCCTTATGGCTCTAATCTGATAGTGGTAGTGGGTGGTAGATGTCTAGTCTCCCTTATGCTCTAATCTGATAGTGGTAGCTGGGTGGTAGATGTCTTGTCTCCCTTATGGCTCTAATCTGATAGTGGTAGTGGGGTGGTAGATGTCTAGTCCCCTTATGGCTCTATCTGATAGTGGTAGATGTCTAGATCTCCCTTATGGCTCTAATCTGATAGTGGTAGGGGGTGTAGATGTCTAGTCTCCCTTATGGCTCTAATCTGAATAGTGGTAGTGGGGTGGTAGATGTCTAGTCTCCCTTATGGCTCTAATCTGATGATAGTTGTTGGTGGTAGATGTCTTGTCTCCCTTATGGCTCTAATCTGATATTGTAGTGGGGTGAATGTCTAGACTCCCTTATGGCTCTAATCTGATAGTGGTAGTGGGTTGGTAGATGTCTAGACTCCCTTATGGCTCTAATCTTATAGTGGTAGTGGGGTGGTAGATGTCTAGTCTCCCGTATGGCTCTAATCTGATAGTGGTAGAGGGGTGTTAAATGTCTTGCCTCCCTTATGGCTCTAATCTGATAGTGGTAGAGGGGTGATAAATGTATTTTCTCCCTTTTGGCTCTAATCTAATAGTGGTAGTGGGGTGGTAGATGTCTAGACTCCCTTATGGCTCTATTCTGATACTGGGCTGGTTGATGTCTAATCTCCCTTATGGCTCTAATCTGATAGTGGTAGATGTCTAGATTCCCTTATGGCTCTAATCTGATAGTGGTAGTGGGGTGGTAGATGTCTAGTCTCCCTTATGGCTCTAATCTGATGGTGGTAGTGGGGTGGTAGATGTCTCGTCTCCCTTATGACTCTAATCTAATAGTGGTAGTGGGTGGTAGATGTCTTGTCTCCCTTATGGATCTAAAATGATAGTGGTAGTGGGGTGGTAGATGTCTAAACTCCCTTATGGCTCTAATCTGATAGTGGTAGTGGGGTGGTAGATGTCTAGTCTCCCTTATGGCTCTAATCTGATAGTGGTAGTGGGGTGGTAGACGTCTAGTCTCCCTTATGCTCTAATCTGATAGTGGTAGTGGGGTGGTAGATGTCTTGTCTCCCTTATGGCTCTAATCTGATATTGGTAGTGGGGTGGTAGATGTCTAGACTCCCTTATGGCTCTAATCTTATAGTGGTAGTGGGATGGTAGATGTCTTGTCTCCCTTATGGCTCTAATCTAATAGTGGTAGTGGGGTGGTAGATGTCTAGTCTCCCTTATGGCTGTAATCTGATAGTGGTAGAGGGGTGGTAGATGTCTAGAGTCCCTTATGGCTCTAATCTGATAGTGGTAGTGGGGTGGTAGATGTCAAGTCTCCCTTATGGCTCTAATCTGATAGTGGTAGTGGGGTGGTAGATGTCAAGTCTCCCTTATGGCTCTAATCTGATAGTGGGGTGGATGATGTCTTGTCTCCGTTATGGCTCTAGTCTGATAGTGGTAGTGGGGTGGTAGATGTCTAGTCTCCCTTTTTGCTCTAATCTGATATTGGTAGTGGGATGGTAGATGTCTAGTCTCCCTTATGGCTCTATTCTGATACTGGGCTGGTTGATGTCTAATCTCCCTTACGGCTCTAATCTGATAGTGGTAGATGTCTAGACCCCCCTTATGGCTCTAATCTGATAGTGGTAGTGGGGTGGTAGATGTCTAGAATCCCTTATGGCTCTAATCTGATGGTGGTAGTGGGGTGGTAGATGTCTCGTCTCCCTTATGGCTCTAATCTGATATTGGTAGTGGGGAGGTAGATGTCTAGTCTCGCTTATGGCTCTAATCTGATAATGGGCTTGTAGATGTCTAGTCTCCCTTATGGCTCTTATCTGATAGTGGTAGTTGGGTGGTAGATGTCTAGTCTCCTTTATGGCTCTAATCGTGTAGTGGAAGTGGGGTGGTAGATGTCTAGTCTCCCTTTTTGCTCTAATCTGATAGTGGAAGTGGGGTGGTAGATGTCTAGAGTCCCTTATGGCTCTAATCTGATAGTGGTAGTAGGGTGGCAGAAGTCTAGTCTCCCTTTTGAATCTAATCTGATAGTGGTAGTGGGGTGGTAGATGTCAAGTCTCCCTTATGGCTCTAATCTGATAGTGGTAGTGGGGTGGCAGAAGTCTAGTCTCCCTTTTGAATCTAATCTGATAGTGGTAGTGGGGAGGTAGATGTCTAGTCTCGCTTATGGCTCTAATCTGATAATGGGCTTGTAGATGTCTAGTCTCCCTTATGGCTCTTATCTGATAGTGGTAGTTGGGTGGTAGATGTCTAGTCTCCTTTATGGCTCTAATCGTGTAGTGGAAGTGGGGTGGTAGATGTCTAGTCTCCCTTTTTGCTCTAATCTGATAGTGGAAGTGGGGTGGTAGATGTCTAGAGTCCCTTATGGCTCTAATCTGATAGTGGTAGTAGGGTGGCAGAAGTCTAGTCTCCCTTTTGAATCTAATCTGATAGTGGTAGTGGGGTGGTAGATGTCAAGTCTCCCTTATGGCTCTAATCTGATAGTGGTAGTGGGGTGGCAGAAGTCTAGTCTCCCTTTTGAATCTAATCTGATGGTGGTAGTGGGGTGGTAGATGTCTTGTCTCACTTATGGATCTAATCTGATAGTGGAAGTGGGTTGGTAGATGTCTAGTCTCCCTTATTGCTCTAATCTGATAGTGGGGTGGTAGATGTCTAGTCTCCCTTATGGCTCTAATCTGATAGTGGGGAGATGATGTCTAGTCTCCCTTATAGCCCTAATATGATAGTGGTATTTTTCTATTTTTTTATTTCACCTTTATTTAACCAGGTAGGCTAGTTGAGAACAAGTTCTCATTTGCAACTGTGACCTGGCCAAGATAAAGCATAGCAGTGTGAGCAGACAACAAAGAGTTACACATGGAGTAAACAATGAACAAGTCAATAACACAGTAGAAACCAAAGGGGGAGTCTATATACAATGTGTGCAAAAGGCATGAGGAGGTAGGCAAATAATTACAATTTTGCAGATTAACACTGGAGTGATGAATGATCAGATGGTCATGTACAGGTAGAGATATTGGTGTGCAAAAGAGCAGAAAAGTAAATAAATAAAAACAGTATGGGAATGAGGTAGGTGAAAAAGGGTGGGCTATTTACCAATAGACTATGTACAGCTGCAGCGATCGGTTAGCTGCTCAGATAGCTGATGTTTGAAGTTGGTGAGGGAGATAAAAGTCTCCAACTTCAGCGATTTTTGCAATTCGTTCCAGTCACAGGCAGCAGAGTACTGGAACGAAAGGCGGCCAAATGAGGTGTTGGCTTTAGGGATGATCAGTGAGATACACCTGCTGGAGCGCGTGCTACGGATGGGTGTTGCCATCGTGACCAGTGAGCTGAGATAAGGCGGAGCTTTACCTAGCATGGACTTGTAGATGACCTGGAGCCAGTGGGTCTGGCGACGAATATGTAGCGAGGGCCAGCCGACTAGAGCATACAAGTCGCAGTGGTGGGTGGTATAAGGTGCTTTAGTGACGAAACGGATGGCACTGTGATAGACTGCATCCAGTTTGCTGAGTAGAGTGTTGGAAGCCATTTTGTAGATGACATCGCCGAAGTCGAGGATCGGTAGGATAGTCAGTTTTACTAGGGTAAGCTTGGCAGCGTGAGTGAAGGAGGCTTTGTTGCGGAATAGAAAGCCGACTCTTGATTTGATTTTCGATTGGAGATGTTTGATATGAGTCTGGAAGGAGAGTTTGCAGTCTAGCCAGACACCTAGGTACTTATAGACGTCCACATATTCTAGGTCGGAACCATCCAGGGTGGTGATGCTAGTCGGGCATGCGGGTGCAGGCAGCGACCGGTTGAAAAGCATGCATTTGGTTTTACTAGCGTTTAAGAGCAGTTGGAGGCCACGGAAGGAGTGTTGTATGGCATTGAAGCTTGTTTGGAGGTTAGATAGCACAGTGTCCAAAGACGGGCCGAAGGTATATAGAATGGTGTCGTCTGCGTAGAGGTGGATCAGGGAATCGCCCGCAGCAAGAGCAACATCATTGATATACACAGAGAAAAGAGTCGGCCCGAGAATTGAACCCTGTGGCACCCCCATAGAGACTGCCAGAGGACCAGACAGCATGCCCTCCGATTTGACGCACTGAACTCTGTCTGCAAAGTAATTGGTGAACCAGGCAAGGCAGTCATCCGAAAAACCGAGGCTCCTGAGTCTGCCGATAAGATTATGGTGATTGACAGAGTCGAAAGCCTTGGCAAGGTCGATGAAGACGGCTGCACAGTACTGTCTTTTATCGATGGCGGTTATGATATCGTTGAGTACCTTGAGTGTGACTGAGGTGCACCCATGACCGGCTCGGAAACCAGATTGCACAGCGGAGAAGGTGCGGTGGGATTCGAGATAGTCAGTGACCTGTTTGTTGACTTGGCTTTCGAAGACCTTAGATAGGCAGGGCAGGATGGATATAGGTCTGTAACAGTTTGGGTCCAGGGTGTCTCCCCCTTTGAAGAAGGGGATGACTGCGGCAGCTTTCCAATCCTTGGGGATCTCAGACGATATGAAAGAGAGGTTGAACAGGCTGGTAATAGGGGTTGCGACAATGGTGGCAGATAGTTTCAGAAATAGAGGGTCCAGATTGTCAAGCACAGCTGATTTGTACGGGTCCAGGTTTTGCAGCTCTTTCAGAACATCTGCTATCTGGATTTGGTTAAAGGAGAACCTGGAGAGGCTTGGGCAAGGAGCTGCGGGGGGGGCGGAGCTGTTGGCCGAGGTTGAAGTGGTAGTGGGGTGGTAGATGTCTTGTCTCCCTTATGGCTCTAATCTGATAGTGGTAGTGGGGTGGTAGATGTCTTGTCTCCCTTATGGCTCTAATCTGATATTGGTAGTGGGGTGGTAGATGTCTAGACTCCCTTATGGCTCTAATCTTGTAGTGGGGTGGTAGATGTCTTGTCTCGCTTATGGCTCTAATCTGATAGTGGTTGTGGGGTGGTAGATGTCTAGTCTCCCTTTTTGCTCTAATCTGATAGTGGTAGTGGGATGGTAGATGTCTAGTCTCCCTTATGGCTCTATTCTGATACTGGGCTGGTTGATGTCTAATCTCCCTTACGGCTCTAATCTGATAGTGGTAGATGTCTAGACCCCCCTTATGGCTCTAATCTGATAGTGGTAGTGGGGTGGTAGATGTCTAGAATCCCTTATGGCTCTAATCTGATGGTGGTAGTGGGGTGGTAGATGTATAGAATCCCTTATGGCTCTAATCTGATATTGGTAGTGGGGAGGTAGATGTCTAGTCTCGCTTATGGCTCTAATCTGATAATGGGCTTGTAGATGTCTAGTCTCCCTTATGGCTCTGATCTGATAGTGGTAGTTGGGTGGTAGATGTCTAGTCTCCCTTTTTGCTCTAATCTGATAGTGGAAGTGGGGTGGTAGATGTCTAGAGTCCCTTATGGCTCTAATCTGATAGTGGTAGTAGGGTGGCAGAAGTCTAGTCTCCCTTTTGAATCTAATCTGATAGTGGTAGTGGGGTGGTAGATGTCAAGTCTCCCTTATGGCTCTAATCTGATAGTGGTAGTGGGGTGGCAGAAGTCTAGTCTCCCTTTTGAATCTAATCTGATAGTGGTAGTGGGGTGGTAGACGTCTAGTCACCCTTATGGCTCTAATCTGATGGTGGTAGTGGGGTGGTAAATGTCTTGTCTCACTTATGGATCTAATCTGATAGTGGAAGTGGGTTGGTAGATGTCTAGTCTCCCTTATTGCTCTAATCTGATAGTGGGGTGGTAGATGTCTAGTCTCCCTTATGGCTCTAATCTGATAGTGGGGAGATGATGTCTAGTCTCCCTTATAGCCCTAATATGATAGTGGTAGAAATCTTGTCTCCGTTATGGCTCTAATCTGATAGTGGTAGTGGGGTGGTAGAAGTCTAGTCTCCCTTATGAATCTAATCTGATAGTGGTAGTCCGGTGGTAGACGTCTACTCTCCTTTACTGCTCTAATCTAATAGTGGTAGTAGGGTGGTAGATGTCTAGTCTCCTTTATGGCTCTAATCTGGTAGTGGGTGGTAGATGTCTTTTCTCCCTTATGGCTCTAATCTGATAGTGGTAGTGGGGTGGTAGATGTCTAGTCTTCCTTATGGCTCTAATCTGATAGTGGTAGAGGGGTGTTAAATGTCTTGTCTCCCTTATGGCTCTAATCTGATGGTGGTAGTGGGGTGGTAGATGTCTAGTCTCCCTTATGGCTCTATTCTGATACTGGGCTGGTTGATGTCTAATCTCCCTTATGGCTCTAATCTGATAGTGGTAGATGTCTAGATTCCCTTATGGCTCTAATCTGATAGTGGTAGTGGGGTGGTAGATGTCTAGCCTCCCTTATGACTCTAATCTAATAGTGGTAGTGGGTGGTAGATGTCATGTCTCCCTTATGGATCTAAAATGATAGTGGTAGGGGGGTGGTAGATGTCTAGACTCCCTTATGGCTCTAATCTGATAGTGGTAGTGGGGTGGTAGATGTCTAGTCTCCCTTATGGCTCTAATCTGATAGTGGTAGTGGGGTGGTAGATGTCTAGAATCCCTTATGGCTCTAATCTGATGGTGGTAGTGGGGTGGTAGATGTCTCGTCTCCCTTATGCCTCTAATCTGATATTGGTAGTGGGGATGTAGATGTCTAGTCTCGCTTATGGCTCTAATCTGATAATGGGCTTGTAGATGTCTAGTCTCCCTTATGGCTCTGATCTGATAGTGGTAGTTGGGTGGTAGATGTCTAGTCTCCCTTTTTGCTCTATTCTGATACTGGGCTGGTTGATGTCTAATCTCCCTTACGGCTCTAATCTGATAGTGGTAGATGTCTAGACCCCCCTTATGGCTCTAATCTGATAGTGGTAGTGGGGTGGTAGATGTCTAGAATCCCTTATGGCTCTAATCTGATGGTGGTAGTGGGGTGGTAGATGTCTAGAATCCCTTATGGCTCTAATCTGATGGTGGTAGTGGGGTGGTAGATGTCTCGTCTCCCTTATGGCTCTAATCTGATATTGGTAGTGGGGAGGTAGATGTCTAGTCTCGCTTATGGCTCTAATCTGATAATGGGCTTGTAGATGTCTAGTCTCCCTTATGGCTCTGATCTGATATTGGTAGTGGGGTGGTAGATGTCTAGACTCCCTTATGGCTCTAATCTTGTAGTGGGGTGGTAGATGTCTTGTCTCGCTTATGGCTCTAATCTGATAGTGGTTGTGGGGTGGTAGATGTCTAGTCTCCCTTTTTGCTCTAATCTGATAGTGGTAGTGGGGTGGTAGATGTCTTGTCTCCCTTATGGCTCTAATCTGATAGTGGTAGTGGGGTGGTAGATGTCTTGTCTCCCTTATGGCTCTAATCTGATATTGGTAGTGGGGTGGTAGATGTCTAGACTCCCTTATGGCTCTAATCTTGTAGTGGGGTGGTAGATGTCTTGTCTCGCTTATGGCTCTAATCTGATAGTGGTTGTGGGGTGGTAGATGTCTAGTCTCCCTTTTTGCTCTAATCTGATAGTGGTAGTGGGATGGTAGATGTCTAGTCTCCCTTATGGCTCTAATCTGATATTGGTAGTGGGGAGGTAGATGTCTAGTCTCGCTTATGGCTCTAATCTGATAATGGGCTTGTAGATGTCTAGTCTCCCTTATGGCTCTGATCTGATAGTGGTAGTTGGGTGGTAGATGTATAGTCTCCCTTATGGCTCTAATCGTATAGTGGAAGTGGGGTGGTAGATGTCTAGTCTCCCTTTTTGCTCTAATCTGATAGTGGAAGTGGGGTGGTAGATGTCTAGAGTCCCTTATGGCTCTAATCTGATAGTGGTAGTAGGGTGGCAGAAGTCTAGTCTCCCTTTTGAATCTAATCTGATAGTGGTAGTGGGGTGGTAGATGTCAAGTCTCCCTTATGGCTCTAATCTGATAGTGGTAGTGGGGTGGCAGAAGTCTAGTCTCCCTTTTGAATCTAATCTGATAGTGGTAGTGGGGTGGTAGACGTCTAGTCACCCTTATGGCTCTAATCTGATGGTGGTAGTGGGGTGGTAGATGTCTTGTCTCACTTATGGATCTAATCTGATAGTGGAAGTGGGTTGGTAGATGTCTAGTCTCCCTTATTGCTCTAATCTGATAGTGGGGTGGTAGATGTCTAGTCTCCCTTATGGCTCTAATCTGATAGTGGGGAGATGATGTCTAGTCTCCCTTATAGCCCTAATATGATAGTGGTAGATGTCTTGTCTCCGTTATGGCTCTAATCTGATAGTGGTAGTGGGGTGGTAGAAGTCTAGTCTCCCTTATGAATCTAATCTGATAGTGGTAGTCCGGTGGTAGACGTCTACTCTCCTTTACTGCTCTAATCTAATAGTGGTAGTAGGGTGGTAGATGTCTAGTCTCCTTTATGGCTCTAATCTGGTAGTGGGTGGTAGATGTCTTTTCTCCCTTATGGCTCTAATCTGATAGTGGTAGTGGGGTGGTAGATGTCTAGTCTTCCTTATGGCTCTAATCTGATAGTGGTAGAGGGGTGTTAAATGTCTTGTCTCCCTTATGGCTCTAATCTGATGGTGGTAGTGGGGTGGTAGATGTCTAGTCTCCCTTATGGCTCTAATCTGATAGTGGTAGAGGGGTGTTAAATGTCTTGTCTCCCTTATGGCTCTAATCTGATGGTGGTAGTGGGGTGGTAGATGTCTAGTCTCCCTTATGGCTCTATTCTGATACTGGGCTGGTTGATGTCTAATCTCCCTTATGGCTCTAATCTGACAGTGGTAGATGTCTAGATCCCCCTTATGGCTCTAATCTGATATTGGTAGTGGGGTGGTAGATGTCTAGAATCCTTTATGGCTCTAATCTGATAGTGGTAGCTGGGTGGTAGATGTCTTGTCTCCCTTATGGCTCTAATCTAATAGTGGTAGTGGGGTGGTAGATGTCTAGTCTCCCTTATGGCTCTATTCTGATACTGGGCTGGTTGATGTCTAATCTCCCTTATGGCTCTAATCTGATAGTGGTAGATGTCTAGATTCCCTTATGGCTCTAATCTGATAGTGGTAGTGGGGTGGTAGATGTCTAGCCTCCCTTATGGCTCTAATCTGATGGTGGTAGTGGGTTGGTAGATGTCTCGTCTCCCTTATGACTCTAATCTAATAGTGGTAGTGGGTGGTAGATGTCTTGTCTCCCTTATGGATCTAAAATGATAGTGGTAGGGGGGTGGTAGATGTCTAGACTCCCTTATGGCTCTAATCTGATAGTGGTAGTGGGGTGGTAGATGTCTAGTCTCCCTTATGGCTCTAATCTGATAGTGGTAGTGGGGTGGTAGATGTCTAGAATCCCTTATGGCTCTAATCTGATGGTGGTAGTGGGGTGGTAGATGTCTCGTCTCCCTTATGGCTCTAATCTGATATTGGTAGTGGGGAGGTAGATGTCTAGTCTCGCTTATGGCTCTAATCTGATAATGGGCTTGTAGATGTCTAGTCTCCCTTATGGCTCTGATCTGATAGTGGTAGTTGGGTGGTAGATGTCTAGTCTCCCTTATGGCTCTAATCGTATAGTGGAAGTGGGGTGGTAGATGTCTAGTCTCCCTTTTTGCTCTATTCTGATACTGGGCTGGTTGATGTCTAATCTCCCTTACGGCTCTAATCTGATAGTGGTAGATGTCTAGACCCCCCTTATGGCTCTAATCTGATAGTGGTAGTGGGGGGGTAGATGTCTAGAATCCCTTATGGCTCTAATCTGATGGTGGTAGTGGGGTGGTAGATGTCTAGAATCCCTTATGGCTCTAATCTGATACTGGGCTGGTTGATGTCTAATCTCCCTTATGGCTCTAATCTGATAGTGGTAGATGTCTAGATTCCCTTATGGCTCTAATCTGATAGTGGTAGTGGGGTGGTAGATGTCTAGCCTCCCTTATGGCTCTAATCTGATGGTGGTAGTGGGTTGGTAGATGTCTCGTCTCCCTTATGACTCTAATCTAATAGTGGTAGTGGGTGGTAGATGTCTTGTCTCCCTTATGGATCTAAAATGATCGTGGTAGGGGGGTGGTAGATGTCTAGACTCCCTTATGGCTCTAATCTGATAGTGGTAGTGGGGTGGTAGATGTCTAGAATCCCTTATGGCTCTAATCTGATGGTGGTAGTGGGGTGGTAGATGTCTTGTCTCCCTTATGGCTCTAATCTGATATTGGTAGTGGGGAGGTAGATGTCTAGTCTCGCTTATGGCTCTAATCTGATAATGGGCTTGTAGATGTCTAGGCTCCCTTATGGCTCTGATCTGATAGTGGTAGTTGGGTGGTAGATGTCTAGTCTCCCTTATGGCTCTAATCGTATAGTGGAAGTGGGGTGGTAGATGTCTAGTCTCCCTTTTTGCTCTATTCTGATACTGGGCTGGTTGATGTCTAATCTCCCTTACGGCTCTAATCTGATAGTGGTAGATGTCTAGACCCCCCTTATGGCTCTAATCTGATAGTGGTAGTGGGGGGGTAGATGTCTAGAATCCCTTATGGCTCTAATCTGATGGTGGTAGTGGGGTGGTAGATGTCTAGAATCCCTTATGGCTCTAATCTGATGGTGGTAGTGGGGTGGTAGATGTCTCGTCTCCCTTATGGCTCTAATCTGATATTGGTAGTGGGGAGGTAGATGTCTAGTCTCGCTTATGGCTCTAATCTGATAATGGGCTTGTAGATGTCTAGTCTCCCTTATGGCTCTGATCTGATAGTGGTAGTTGGGTGGTAGATGTCTAGTCTCCCTTGTGGCTCTAATCGTATAGTGGAAGTGGGGTGGTAGATGTCTAGTCTCCCTTTTTGCTCTAATCTGATAGTGGAAGTGGGGTGGTAGATGTCTAGAGTCCCTTATGGCTCTAATCTGATAGTGGTAGTAGGGTGGCAGAAGTCTAGTCTCCCTTTTGAATCTAATCTGATAGTGGTAGTGGGGTGGTAGACGTCTCCCTTTTGAATCTAATCTGATAGTGGTAGTAGGGTGGCAGAAGTCTAGTCTCCCTTATGGCTCTAATCTGATAGTGGTAGTGGGGTGGCAGAAGTCTCCCTTTTGAATCTAATCTGATAGTGGTAGTGGGGTGGTAGACGTCTAGTCACCCTTATGGCTCTAATCTGATGGTGGTAGTGGGGTGGTAGATGTCTTGTCTCACTTATGGATCTAATCTGATAGTGGAAGTGGGTTGGTAGATGTCTAGTCTCCCTTATTGCTCTAATCTGATAGTGGGGTGGTAGATGTCTAGTCTCCCTTATGACTCTAATCTGACAGTGGGGAGATGATGTCTAGTCTCCCTTATAGCCCTAATATGATAGTGGTAGATGTCTTGTCTCCGTTATGGCTCTAATCTGATAGTGGTAGTGGGGTGGTAGAAGTCTAGTCTCCCTTATGAATCTAATCTGATAGTGGTAGTCCGGTGGTAGACGTCTACTCTCCTTTACTGCTCTAATCTAATAGTGGTAGTAGGGTGGTAGATGTCTAGTCTCCTTTATGGCTCTAATCTGGTAGTGGGTGGTAGATGTCTTTTCTCCCTTATGGCTCTAATCTGATAGTGGTAGTGGGGTGGTAGATGTCTAGTCTCCCTTATGGCTCTAATCTGATAGTGGTAGAGGGGTGTTAAATGTCTTGTCTCCCTTATGGCTCTAATCTGATGGTGGTAGTGGGGTGGTAGATATCTAGTCTCCCTTATGGCTCTATTCTGATACTGGGCTGGTTGATGTCTAATCTCCCTTATGGCTCTAATCTGACAGTGGTAGATGTCTAGATCCCCCTTATGGCTCTAATCTGATATTGGTAGTGGGGTGGCAGATGTCTAGAATCCCTTATGGCTCTAATCTGATAGTGGTAGCTGGGTGGTAGATGTCTTGTCTCCCTTATGGCTCTAATCTAATAGTGGTAGTGGGGTGGTAGATGTCTAGTCTCCCTTATGGCTCTATTCTGATACTGGGCTGGTTGATGTCTAATCTCCCTTATGGCTCTAATCTGATAGTGGTAGATGTCTAGATTCCCTTATGGCTCTAATCTGATAGTGGTAGTGGGGTGGTAGATGTCTAGAATCCCTTATGGCTCTAATTTGATGGTGGTAGTGGGGTGGTAGATGTCTCGTCTCCCTTATGGCTCTAATCTGATATTGGTAGTGGGGAGGTAGATGTCTAGTCTCGCTTATGGCTCTAATCTGATAATGGGCTTGTAGATGTCTAGTCTCCCTTATGGCTCTGATCTGATAGTGGTAGTTGGGTGGTAGATGTCTAGTCTCCCTTATGGCTCTAATCGTATAGTGGAAGTGGGGTGGTAGATGTCTAGAGTCCCTTATGGCTCTAATCTGATAGTGGTAGTAGGGTGGCAGAAGTCTTGTCTCCCGTTTGAATCTAATCTGATAGTGGGGTGGTAGACGTCTAGTCACCCTTATGGCTCTAATCTGATGGTGGTAGTGGGGTGGTAGATGTCTTGTCTCACTTATGGATCTAATCTGATAGTGGAAGTGGGTTGGTAGATGTCTAGTCTCCCTTATTGCTCTAATCTGATAGTGGGGGTGGTAGATGTCTTGTCTCCCTTATGGCTCTAATCTGATAGTGGGGAGATGATGTCTAGTCTCCCTTATAGCCCTAATATGATAGTGGTAGTGGGGTGGTAGAAGTCTTGTCTCCCTTATGGATCTAATCTGATAGTGGTAGTGGGGTGGTAGAAGTCTAGTCTCCCTTATGAATCTAATCTGATAGTGGGGTGGTAGATGTCTAGTCTCCCTTATGGCTCTAATCTGATAGTGGGGAGATGATGTCTAGTCTCCCTTATAGCCCTAATATGATAGTGGTAGTGGGGTGGTAGATGTCTTGTCTCCGTTATGGCTCTAATCTGATAATGGGCTTGTAGATGTCTAGTCTCCCTTATGGCTCTGATCTGATAGTGGTAGTTGGGTGGTAGATGTCTAGTCTCCCTTATGGCTCTAATCGTATAGTGGAAGTGGGGTGGTAGATGTCTAGTCTCCCTTTTTGCTCTAATCTGATAGTGGAAATGGGGTGGTAGATGTCTAGAGTCCCTTATGGCTCTAATCTGATAGTGGTAGTAGGGTGGCAGAAGTCTAGTCTCCCTTTTGAATCTAATCTGATAGTGGTAGTGGGGTGGTAGATGTCAAGTCTCCCTTATGGCTCTAATCTGATAGTGGTAGTGGGGTGGCAGAAGTCTAGTCTCCCTTTTGAATCTAATCTGATAGTGGTAGTGGGGTGGTAGACGTCTAGTCACCCTTATGGCTCTAATCTGATGGTGGTAGTGGGGTGGTAGATGTCTTGTCTCACTTATGGATCTAATCTGATAGTGGAAGTGGGTTGGTAGATGTCTAGACTCCCTTATGGCTCTAATCTTGTAGTGGGGTGGTAGATGTCTTGTCTCGCTTATGGCTCTAATCTAATAGTGGTTGTGGGGTGGTAGATGTCTAGTCTCCCTTTTTGCTCTAATCTGACAGTGGTAGTGGGATGGTAAATGTCTAGTCTCCCTTATGGCTCTATTCTGATAGTGGTAGATGTCTAGACCCCCCTTATGGCTCTAAGCTGATAGTGGTAGTGGGGTGGCAGAAGTCTAGTCTCCCTTTTGAATCTAATCTGATAGTGGAAGTGGTTTGGTAGATGTCTAGTCTCCCTTATTGCTCTAATCTGATAGTGGGGTGGTAGATGTCTAGTCTCCCTTATGGCTCTAATCTGATGGTGGTAGTGGGGTGGTAGATGTCTTGTCTCACTTATGGATCTAATCTGATAGTGGAAGTGGTTTGGTAGATGTCTAGTCTCCCTTATTGCTCTAATCTGATAGTGGGGTGGTAGATGTCTAGTCTCCCTTATGGCTCTAATCTGATAGTGGGGAGATGATGTCTAGTCTCCCTTATAGCCCTAATATGATAGTGGTAGTGGGGTGGTAGATGTCTTGTCTCCGTTATGGCTCTAATCTGATAGTGGTAGTGGGGTGGTAGAAGTCTAGTCTCCCTTATGAATCTAATCTGATAGTGGGGTGGTAGATGTCTAGTCTCCCTTATGGCTCTAATCTGATAGTGGGGAGATGATGTCTAGTCTCCCTTATAGCCCTAATATGATAGTGGTAGTGGAGTGGTAGATGTCTTGTCTCCGTTATGGCTCTAATCTGATAGTGGTAGTCCGGTGGTAGACGTCTACTCTCCTTTACTGCTCTAATCTAATAGTGGTAGTAGGGTGGTAGATGTCTAGTCTCCTTTATGTCTCTAATCTGGTAGTGGGTGGTAGATGTCTTTTCTCCCTTATGGCTCTAATCTGATAGTGGTAGTGGGGTGGTAGATGTATGGTTTCCCTTATGGCTCTAATCTGATAGTGGTAGTGGGGTGGTAGATGTCTTGTCTCCCTTATGGCTCTAATCTGATATTGGTATTGGGGTGGTAGATGTCTAGAGTCCCTTATGGCTCTAATCTGATAGTGGGATGTTCGAAGTCTAGTCTCCCTTGTGGTTCTAGTCTGATAGTGGTAGTGGGGTAGTAGAAGTCTAGTTTCCCTTATGAATCTAATCTGATAGTGGTAGTCCGATGGTAGACGTCTACTCTCCTTTACTGCTCTAATCTAATAGTGGTAGTGGATGGTAGATGTCTTGTCTCCCTTATGGATCTAAAATGATAGTGGTAGTGGGGTGGTAGATGTCTAGCCTCCCTTATGGCTCTAATCTGATAGTGGTAGTGGGGTGGCAGAATTCTAGTCTCCCTTTTGAATCTAATCTGATAGTGGTAGTGGGGTGGTAGACGTCTAGGCACCCTTATGGCTCTAATCTGGTAGTGGGTGGTAGATGTCTTTTCTCCCTTATGGCTCTAATCTGATAGTGGTAGTGGGGTGGTAGATGTATGGTTTCCCTTATGGCTCTAATCTGATAGTGGTAGTGGGGTGGTAGATGTCTTGTCTCCCTTATGGCTCTAATCTGATATTGGTATTGGGGTGGTAGATGTCTAGAATCCCTTATGGCTCTAATCTGATAGTGGTAGCTGGGTGGTAGATGTCTTGTCTCCCTTATGGCTCTAATCTAATAGTGGTAGTGGGGTGGTAGATGTCTAGTCTCCCTTATGGCTCTATTCTGATACTGGGCTGGTTGATGTCTAATCTCCCTTATGGCTCTAATCTGATAGTGGTAGATGTCTAGATTCCCTTATGGCTCTAATTTGATAGTGGTAGTGGGGTGGTAGATGTCTAGTCTCCCTTATGGCTCTAATCTGATGGTGGTAGTGGGGTGGTAGATGTCTCGTCTCCCTTATGACTCTAATCTAATAGTGGTAGTGGGTGGTAGATGTCTTGTCTCCCTTATGGATCTAAAATGATAGTGGTAGGGGGGTGGTAGATGTCTAGACTCCCTTATGGCTCTAATCTGATAGTGGAAATGGGGTGGTAGATGTCTAGAGTCCCTTATGGCTCTAATCTGATAGTGGTAGTAGGGTGGCAGAAGTCTAGTCTCCCTTTTGAATCTAATCTGATAGTGGTAGTGGGGTGGTAGATGTCAAGTCTCCCTTATGGCTCTAATCTGATAGTGGTAGTGGGGTGGCAGAAGTCTAGTCTCCCTTTTGAATCTAATCTGATAGTGGTAGTGGGGTGGTAGACGTCTAGTCACCCTTATGGCTCTAATCTGATGGTGGTAGTGGGGTGGTAGATGTCTTGTCTCACTTATGGATCTAATCTGATAGTGGAAGTGGGTTGGTAGATGTCTAGACTCCCTTATGGCTCTAATCTTGTAGTGGGGTGGTAGATGTCTTGTCTCGCTTATGGCTCTAATCTAATAGTGGTTGTGGGGTGGTAGATGTCTAGTCTCCCTTTTTGCTCTAATCTGACAGTGGTAGTGGGATGGTAAATGTCTAGTCTCCCTTATGGCTCTATTCTGATAGTGGTAGATGTCTAGACCCCCCTTATGGCTCTAAGCTGATAGTGGTAGTGGGGTGGCAGAAGTCTAGTCTCCCTTTTGAATCTAATCTGATAGTGGAAGTGGTTTGGTAGATGTCTAGTCTCCCTTATTGCTCTAATCTGATAGTGGGGTGGTAGATGTCTAGTCTCCCTTATGGCTCTAATCTGATGGTGGTAGTGGGGTGGTAGATGTCTTGTCTCACTTATGGATCTAATCTGATAGTGGAAGTGGTTTGGTAGATGTCTAGTCTCCCTTATTGCTCTAATCTGATAGTGGGGTGGTAGATGTCTAGTCTCCCTTATGGCTCTAATCTGATAGTGGGGAGATGATGTCTAGTCTCCCTTATAGCCCTAATATGATAGTGGTAGTGGGGTGGTAGATGTCTTGTCTCCGTTATGGCTCTAATCTGATAGTGGTAGTGGGGTGGTAGAAGTCTAGTCTCCCTTATGAATCTAATCTGATAGTGGGGTGGTAGATGTCTAGTCTCCCTTATGGCTCTAATCTGATAGTGGGGAGATGATGTCTAGTCTCCCTTATAGCCCTAATATGATAGTGGTAGTGGGGTGGTAGATGTCTTGTCTCCGTTATGGCTCTAATCTGATAGTGGTAGTCCGGTGGTAGACGTCTACTCTCCTTTACTGCTCTAATCTAATAGTGGTAGTAGGGTGGTAGATGTCTAGTCTCCTTTATGTCTCTAATCTGGTAGTGGGTGGTAGATGTCTTTTCTCCCTTATGGCTCTAATCTGATAGTGGTAGTGGGGTGGTAGATGTATGGTTTCCCTTATGGCTCTAATCTGATAGTGGTAGTGGGGTGGTAGATGTCTTGTCTCCCTTATGGCTCTAATCTGATATTGGTATTGGGGTGGTAGATGTCTAGAGTCCCTTATGGCTCTAATCTGATAGTGGGATGTTCGAAGTCTAGACTCCCTTGTGGTTCTAGTCTGATAGTGGTAGTGGGGTAGTAGAAGTCTAGTTTCCCTTATGAATCTAATCTGATAGTGGTAGTCCGATGGTAGACGTCTACTCTCCTTTACTGCTCTAATCTAATAGTGGTAGTGGATGGTAGATGTCTTGTCTCCCTTATGGATCTAAAATGATAGTGGTAGTGGGGTGGTAGATGTCTAGCCTCCCTTATGGCTCTAATCTGATAGTGGTAGTGGGGTGGCAGAATTCTAGTCTCCCTTTTGAATCTAATCTGATAGTGGTAGTGGGGTGGTAGACGTCTAGGCACCCTTATGGCTCTAATCTGGTAGTGGGTGGTAGATGTCTTTTCTCCCTTATGGCTCTAATCTGATAGTGGTAGTGGGGTGGTAGATGTATGGTTTCCCTTATGGCTCTAATCTGATAGTGGTAGTGGGGTGGTAGATGTCTTGTCTCCCTTATGGCTCTAATCTGATATTGGTATTGGGGTGGTAGATGTCTAGAATCCCTTATGGCTCTAATCTGATAGTGGTAGCTGGGTGGTAGATGTCTTGTCTCCCTTATGGCTCTAATCTAATAGTGGTAGTGGGGTGGTAGATGTCTAGTCTCCCTTATGGCTCTATTCTGATACTGGGCTGGTTGATGTCTAATCTCCCTTATGGCTCTAATCTGATAGTGGTAGATGTCTAGATTCCCTTATGGCTCTAATTTGATAGTGGTAGTGGGGTGGTAGATGTCTAGTCTCCCTTATGGCTCTAATCTGATGGTGGTAGTGGGGTGGTAGATGTCTCGTCTCCCTTATGACTCTAATCTAATAGTGGTAGTGGGTGGTAGATGTCTTGTCTCCCTTATGGATCTAAAATGATAGTGGTAGGGGGGTGGTAGATGTCTAGACTCCCTTATGGCTCTAATCTGATAGTGGTAGTGGGGTGGTAGATGTCTAGTCTCCCTTATGGCTCTAATCTAATAGTGGTAGTGGGGTGGTAGACGTCTATTCTCCCTTATGGCTCTAATCTGATAGTGGTAGTGGGGTGGTAGATGTCTTGTCCCCCTTATGGCTCTAATCTGATATTGGTAGTGGGGTGGTAGATGTCTAGACTCCCTTAAGGCTCTATTCTGATACTGGGTTGGTTGATGTCTAGTCTCCCTTATGGCTCTAATCTGATAGTGGTAGACGTCTAGATTCCCTTATGGCTCTAATCTGATGGTGGTAGTGGGGTGGTAGATGTCTCGTCTCCCTTATGACTCTAATCTAATAGTGGTAGTGGGTGGTAGATGTCTTGTCTCCCTTATGGATCTAAAATGATAGTGGTAGGGGGGGTGGTAGATGTCTAGACTCCCTTATGGCTCTAATCTGATAGTGGTAGTGGGGTGGTAGATGTCTAGTCTCCCTTATGGCTCTAATCTGATAGTGGTAGTGGGGTGGTAGACGTCTAGTCTCCCTTATGGCTCTAATCTGATAGTGGTAGTGGGGTGGTAGATGTCTAGTCTCCCTTATGGCTCTATTCTGATACTGGGCTGGTTGATGTCTAATCTCCCTTATGGCTCTAATCTGACAGTGGTAGATGTCTAGATCCCCCTTATGGCTCTAATCTGATATTGGTAGTGGGGTGGCAGATGTCAAGAATCCCTTATGGCTCTAATCTGATAGTGGTAGCTGGGTGGTAGATGTCTTGTCTCCCTTATGGCTCTAATCTAATAGTGGTAGTGGGGTGGTAGATGTCTAGTCTCCCTTATGGCTCTATTCTGATACTGGGCTGGTTGATGTCTAATCTCCCTTATGGCTCTAATCTGATAGTGGTAGATGTCTAGATTCCCTTATGGCTCTAATCTGATAGTGGTAGTGGGGTTGGTAGATGTCTAGAATCCCTTATGGCTCTAATTTGATGGTGGTAGTGGGGTGGTAGATGTCTAGTCTCCCTTATGGCTCTAATCTGATATTGGTAGTGGGGTGGTAGATGTCTAGTCTCCCTTATGGCTCTAATCTGATAGTGGGGTTGTAGATGTCTAGTCTCCCTTATGGCTCTAATCTGATAGTGGTAGTGGGTGGTAGATGTCTAGTCTCCCTTATGGCTCTAATCTGATAGTGGTAGTGGGGTGGTAGATGTCTAGTCTCCCTTATGGCTCTAATCTGATAGTGGTAGTAGGGTGGTAGATGTCTTGTCTCCCTTATGAATCTAATCTGATAGTGGGGTGGTAGATGTCTAGTCTCCCTTATGGCTCTAATCTGATAGTGGTAGTGGGTGGTAGATGTCTTGTCTCCCTTATGGCTCTAATCTGATAGTGGTAGTGGGTTGGTAGATGTCTAGTCTCCCTTATTGCTCTAATCTGATAGTGGGGTGGTAGATGTCTAGTCTCCCTTATGGCTCTAATCTGATAGTGGGGAGATGATGTCTAGTCTCCCTTATAGCCCTAATATGAATAGTGGTAGTGGGGTGGTAGAAAGTCTTGTCTCCCTTATGGATCTAATCTGATAGTGGTAAGTGGGGGGTGGTAGAAGTCTTGTACTCACCTTATGAATCTAATCTGATAGTGGGGGTGGTAGGATGTCTAGTCTGCCCTTAATGGCCTCTAATCTGATAGTTGGGGGGAGATGATGTCTAGTCTCCTATATAGCCCTAATATGACATAGTGGTATGTGGGGTGGTAGATGTCCTTGTCTCCGTTATGGCTCTAATCTGATAATGGGGCTTGTAGATGTCTAGTCTCCCTTAGGCTCTGATCTGATAGTGGTAGTTGGGTGGTAGATGGTCTAGTTCTCCTTATGGCTCTAATCGTATAGTGGAAGTGGGTGGTAGATGTTCTAGTCTGCCTTTTTGCTCTAATCTGATAGTGGAAATGGGGTGGTAGATGTCTGAATTCCCTTAGTGGCTCTAATCTGAATAGTGGTAAGTAGGGTGCCAGAAGTCTAGTCTCCCTTTGAATCTAATCTGATAGTGGTAGTGGGGTGGTAGATGTCTAGTCTCCCTTATGGCTCTAATCTGATAGTGGTAGTGGGGGTAGATGTCTAGTCTCCCTTTGGCTCTAATCTGATAGTGGTAGTGGGGTGGTAGATGTCTAGTCTCCCTTATGGCTCTAATCTGATAGTGGTAGTGGGGTGGTAGATGTCTTGTCTCCCTTATGGCTCTAATCTGATAGTGGTAGTGGGGTGGTAGATGTCTAGTCTCCCTTATGGCTCTAATCTGATAGTGGGGTGGTAGATGTCTTGTCTCCCTTATGGCTCTAATCTGATAGTGGTAGTGGGGTGGTAGATGTCTAGTCTCCCTTATGGCTCTAATCTGATAGTGGTAGTGGGTGGTAGATGTCTAGTCTCCCTTATGGCTCTAATCTGATAGTGGTAGATGTCTAGTCCCCCTTATGGCTCTAATCTGATAGTGGTAGTGGGGTGGTAGATGTCTAGTCTCCCTTATGGCTCTAATCTGATAGTGGTAGTGGGTGGTAGATGTCTAGTCTCCCTTATGGCTCTAATCTGATAGTGGGTGGTAGATGTCTAGTCTCCCTTATGGCTCTAATCTGATAGTGGTAGTGGGGTGGTAGATGTCTAGTCTCCCTTATGGCTCTAATCTGATAGTGGTAGTGGGTGGTAGATGTCTAGTCTCCCTTATGGCTCTAATCTGATAGTGGGGTGGTAGATGTCTAGTCTCCCTTATGGCTCTAATCTGATAGTGGGGAGATGATGTCTAGTCTCCCTTATGGCTCTAATCTGATAGTGGTAGTGGGGTGGTAGATGTCTTGTCTCCCTTATGGCTCTAATCTGATAGTGGTAGTGGGGTGGTAGATGTCTCCCTTATGGCTCTAATCTGATAGTGGGTGGTAGATGTCTAGTCTCCCTTATGGCTCTAATCTGATAGTGGGGTGATAGATGTCTAGTCTCCCTTATGGCTCTAATCTGATAGTGGTAGTGGGGTGGTAGATGTCTTGTCTCCCTTATGGCTCTAATCTGATAGTGGTAGTGGGGTGGTAGATGTCTAGTCTCCTTTACTGCTCTAATCTAATAGTGGTAGTAGGGTGGTAGATGTCTAGTCTCCTTTATGGCTCTAATCTGGTAGTGGTGGTAGATGTCTTTCTCCCTTATGGCTCTAATCTGATAGTGGTAGTGGGGTGGTAGATGTCTGGTCTCCCTTATGGCTCTAATCTGATAGTGGTAGTGGGGTGGTAGATGTCTTGTCTCCCTTATGGCTCTAATCTGATATTGGTAGTGGGGTGGTAGATGTCTAGTCTCCCTTATGGCTCTAATCTGATAGTGGGATGTTCGAAGTCTAGTCTCCCTTATGGCTCTAATCTGATAGTGGTAGTGGGGTGGTAGATGTCTAGTCTCCCTTATGGCTCTAATCTGATAGTGGTAGTGGGATGGTAGATGTCTACTCTCCTTTACTGCTCTAATCTAATAGTGGTAGTGGGTGGTAGATGTCTAGTCTCCCTTATGGCTCTAATCTGATAGTGGTAGTGGGGTGGTAGATGTCTAGTCTCCCTTATGGCTCTAATCTGATAGTGGTAGTGGGGTGGTAGATGTCTAGTCTCCCTTATGGCTCTAATCTGATGGTGGTAGTGGGGTGGTAGATGTCTAGTCTCCCTTATGGCTCTAATCTGGTAGTGGGTGGTAGATGTCTAGTCTCCCTTATGGCTCTAATCTGATAGTGGTAGTGGGGTGGTAGATGTCTAGTCTCCCTTATGGCTCTAATCTGATAGTGGTAGTGGGTGGTAGATGTCTAGTCTCCCTTATGGCTCTAATCTGATAGTGGTAGTGGGGTGGTAGATGTCTAGTCTCCCTTATGGCTCTAATCTGATAGTGGTAGTGGGTGGTAGATGTCTAGTCTCCCTTATGGCTCTAATCTGATAGTGGTAGTGGGGTGGTAGATGTCTAGTCTCCCTTATGGCTCTAATCTGATAGTGGTGGTTGATGTCTAGTCTCCCTTATGGCTCTAATCTGATAGTGGTAGATGTCTAGATTCCCTTATGGCTCTAATCTGATAGTGGTAGTGGGGTGGTAGATGTCTAGTCTCCCTTATGGCTCTAATCTGATAGTGGTAGTGGGGTGGTAGATGTCTAGTCTCCCTTATGGCTCTAATCTGATAGTGGTAGTGGGTGGTAGATGTCTAGTCTCCCTTATGGCTCTAATCTGATAGTGGTAGTGGGGTGGTAGATGTCTAGTCTCCCTTATGGCTCTAATCTGATAGTGGTAGTGGGGTGGTAGATGTCTAGTCTCCCTTATGGCTCTAATCTGATAGTGGTAGTGGGGTGGTAGATGTCTAGTCTCCCTTATGGCTCTAATCTGATAGTGGTAGTGGGGTGGTAGATGTCTTGTCTCCCTTATGGCTCTAATCTGATAGTGGTAGTGGGTGGTAGATGTCTTGTCTCCCTTATGGCTCTAATCTGATAGTGGGTTGGTTGATGTCTAGTCTCCCTTATGGCTCTAATCTGATAGTGGTAGATGTCTAGATCCCTTATGGCTCTAATCTGATAGTGGTAGTGGGGTGGTAGATGTCTAGTCTCCCTTATGGCTCTAATCTGATAGTGGTAGTGGGGTGGTAGATGTCTAGTCTCCCTTATGGCTCTAATCTGATAGTGGTAGTGGGTGGTAGATGTCTAGTCTCCCTTATGGCTCTAATCTGATAGTGGTAGTGGGGTGGTAGATGTCTAGTCTCCCTTATGGCTCTAATCTGATAGTGGTAGTGGGGTGGTAGATGTCTAGTCTCCCTTATGGCTCTAATCTGATAGTGGTAGTGGGGTGGTAGATGTCTAGTCTCCCTTATGGCTCTAATCTGATAGTGGTAGTGGGGTGGTAGATGTCTAGTCTCCCTTATGGCTCTAATCTGATAGTGGTAGTGGGGTGGTAGATGTCTAGTCTCCCTTATGGCTCTAATCTGATAGTGGTAGTGGGGTGGTAGATGTCTAGTCTCCCTTATGGCTCTAATCTGATAGTGGTAGTGGGTGGTAGATGTCTAGTCTCCCTTATGGCTCTAATCTGATAGTGGTAGTGGGGTGGTAGATGTCTAGTCTCCCTTATGGCTCTAATCTGATAGTGGTAGTGGGGTGGTAGATGTCTAGTCTCCCTTATGGCTCTAATCTGATAGTGGTAGTGGGGTGGTAGATGTCTAGTCTCCCTTATGGCTCTAATCTGATAGTGGTAGTGGGGTGGTAGATGTCTAGTCTCCCTTATGGCTCTAATCTGATAGTGGTAGTGGGGTGGTAGATGTCTAGTCTCCCTTATGGCTCTAATCTGATAGTGGTAGTGGGGTGGTAGATGTCTAGTCTCCCTTATGGCTCTAATCTGATAGTGGTAGTGGGTGGTAGATGTCTAGTCTCCCTTATGGCTCTAATCTGATAGTGGGTTGGGTGGTAGATGTCTAGTCTCCCTTATGGCTCTAATCTGATAGTGGTAGTGGGGTGGTAGATGTCTAGTCTCCCTTATGGCTCTAATCTGATAGTGGTAGTGGGGTGGTAGATGTCTAGTCTCCCTTATGGCTCTAATCTGATAGTGGTAGTGGGGTAGATGTCTAGTCTCCCTTATGGCTCTAATCTGATAGTGGTAGTGGGTGGTAGATGTCTAGTCTCCCTTATGGCTCTAATCTGATAGTGGTAGTGGGGTGGTAGATGTCTAGTCTCCCTTATGGCTCTAATCTGATAGTGGTAGTGGGGTGGTAGATGTCTAGTCTCCCTTATGGCTCTAATCTGATAGTGGTAGTGGGGTGGTAGATGTCTAGTCTCCCTTATGGCTCTAATCTGATAGTGGTAGTGGGGTGGTAGATGTCTAGTCTCCCTTATGGCTCTAATCTGATAGTGGTAGTGGGTGGTAGATGTCTAGTCTCCCTTATGGCTCTAATCTGATAGTGGTAGTGGGGTGGTAGATGTCTAGTCTCCCTTATGGCTCTAATCTGATAGTGGTAGTGGGGTGGTAGATGTCTAGTCTCCCTTATGGCTCTAATCTGATAGTGGTAGTGGGGTGGTAGATGTCTAGTCTCCCTTATGGCTCTAATCTGATAGTGGTAGTGGGTGGTAGATGTCTAGTCTCCCTTATGGCTCTAATCTGATAGTGGTAGTGGGTGGTAGATGTCTAGTCTCCCTTATGGCTCTAATCTGATAGTGGTAGTGGGGTGGTAGATGTCTAGTCTCCCTTATGGCTCTAATCTGATAGTGGTAGTGGGGTGGTAGATGTCTAGTCTCCCTTATGGCTCTAATCTGATAGTGGTAGTGGGGTGGTAGATGTCTAGTCTCCCTTATGGCTCTAATCTGATAGTGGTAGTGGGGTGGTAGATGTCTAGTCTCCCTTATGGCTCTAATCTGATAGTGGTAGTGGGGTGGTAGATGTCTAGTCTCCCTTATGGCTCTAATCTGATAGTGGTAGTGGGGTGGTAGATGTCTAGTCTCCCTTATGGCTCTAATCTGATAGTGGTAGTGGGGTGGTAGATGTCTAGTCTCCCTTATGGCTCTAATCTGATAGTGGTAGTGGGGTGGTAGATGTCTAGTCTCCCTTATGGCTCTAATCTGATAGTGGTAGTGGGGTGGTAGATGTCTAGTCTCCCTTATGGCTCTAATCTGATAGTGGTAGTGGGGTGGTAGATGTCTAGTCTCCCTTATGGCTCTAATCTGATAGTGGTAGTGGGGTGGTAGATGTCTAGTCTCCCTTATGGCTCTAATCTGATAGTGGTAGTGGGGTGGTAGATGTCTAGTCTCCCTTATGGCTCTAATCTGATAGTGGTAGTGGGTGGTAGATGTCTAGTCTCCCTTATGGCTCTAATCTGATAGTGGTAGTGGGGTGGTAGATGTCTAGTCTCCCTTATGGCTCTAATCTGATAGTGGTAGTGGGGTGGTAGATGTCTAGTCTCCCTTATGGCTCTAATCTGATAGTGGTAGTGGGTGGTAGATGTCTAGTCTCCCTTATGGCTCTAATCTGATAGTGGTAGTGGGGTGGTAGATGTCTAGTCTCCCTTATGGCTCTAATCTGATAGTGGTAGTGGGGTGGTAGATGTCTAGTCTCCCTTATGGCTCTAATCTGATAGTGGTAGTGGGGTGGTAGATGTCTAGTCTCCCTTATGGCTCTAATCTGATAGTGGTAGTGGGGTGGTAGATGTCTAGTCTCCCTTATGGCTCTAATCTGATAGTGGTAGTGGGGTGGTAGATGTCTAGTCTCCCTTATGGCTCTAATCTGATAGTGGTAGTGGGGTGGTAGATGTCTAGTCTCCCTTATGGCTCTAATCTGATAGTGGTAGTGGGGTGGTAGATGTCTAGTCTCCCTTATGGCTCTAATCTGATAGTGGTAGTGGGGTGGTAGATGTCTAGTCTCCCTTATGGCTCTAATCTGATAGTGGTAGTGGGGTGGTAGATGTCTAGTCTCCCTTATGGCTCTAATCTGATAGTGGTAGTGGGGTGGTAGATGTCTAGTCTCCCTTATGGCTCTAATCTGATAGTGGTAGTGGGTGGTAGATGTCTAGTCTCCCTTATGGCTCTAATCTGATAGTGGTAGTGGTGATGTCTAGTCTCCCTTATGGCTCTAATCTGATAGTGGTAGTGGGGTGGTAGATGTCTAGTCTCCCTTATGGCTCTAATCTGATAGTGGTAGTGGGGTGGTAGATGTCTAGTCTCCCTTATGGCTCTAATCTGATAGTGGTAGTGGGTGGTAGATGTCTAGTCTCCCTTATGGCTCTAATCTGATAGTGGTAGTGGGGTGGTAGATGTCTAGTCTCCCTTATGGCTCTAATCTGATAGTGGTAGTGGGGTGGTAGATGTCTAGTCTCCCTTATGGCTCTAATCTGATAGTGGTAGTGGGGTGGTAGATGTCTAGTCTCCCTTATGGCTCTAATCTGATAGTGGTAGTGGGGTGGTAGATGTCTAGTCTCCCTTATGGCTCTAATCTGATAGTGGTAGTGGGGTGGTAGATGTCTAGTCTCCCTTATGGCTCTAATCTGATAGTGGTAGGTGGTAGATGTCTAGTCTCCCTTATGGCTCTAATCTGATAGTGGTAGTGGGTGGTAGATGTCTAGTCTCCCTTATGGCTCTAATCTGATAGTGGTAGTGGGGTGGTAGATGTCTAGTCTCCCTTATGGCTCTAATCTGATAGTGGTAGTGGGGTGGTAGATGTCTAGTCTCCCTTATGGCTCTAATCTGATAGTGGTAGTGGGGTGGTAGATGTCTAGTCTCCCTTATGGCTCTAATCTGATAGTGGTAGTGGGGTGGTAGATGTCTAGTCTCCCTTATGGCTCTAATCTGATAGTGGTAGTGGGGTGGTAGATGTCTAGTCTCCCTTATGGCTCTAATCTGATAGTGGTAGTGGGTGGTAGATGTCTAGTCTCCCTTATGGCTCTAATCTGATAGTGGTAGAGATGTCTAGTCTCCCTTATGGCTCTAATCTGATAGTGGTAGTGGGGTGGTAGATGTCTAGTCTCCCTTATGGCTCTAATCTGATAGTGGTAGTGGGGTGGTAGATGTCTAGTCTCCCTTATGGCTCTAATCTGATAGTGGTAGTGGGGTGGTAGATGTCTAGTCTCCCTTATGGCTCTAATCTGATAGTGGTAGGGGTGGTAGATGTCTAGTCTCCCTTATGGCTCTAATCTGATAGTGGTAGTGGGGTGGTAGATGTCTAGTCTCCCTTATGGCTCTAATCTGATAGTGGTAGTGGGGTGGTAGATGTCTAGTCTCCCTTATGGCTCTAATCTGATAGTGGTAGTGGGGTGGTAGATGTCTAGTCTCCCTTATGGCTCTAATCTGATAGTGGTAGTGGGGTGGTAGATGTCTAGTCTCCCTTATGGCTCTAATCTGATAGTGGTAGTGGGGTGGTAGATGTCTAGTCTCCCTTATGGCTCTAATCTGATAGTGGTAGTGGGGTGGTAGATGTCTAGTCTCCCTTATGGCTCTAATCTGATAGTGGTAGTGGGGTGGTAGATGTCTAGTCTCCCTTATGGCTCTAATCTGATAGTGGTAGTGGGTGGTAGATGTCTAGTCTCCCTTATGGCTCTAATCTGATAGTGGTAGTGGGGTGGTAGATGTCTAGTCTCCCTTATGGCTCTAATCTGATAGTGGTAGTGGGGTGGTAGATGTCTAGTCTCCCTTATGGCTCTAATCTGATAGTGGTAGTGGGGTGGTAGATGTCTAGTCTCCCTTATGGCTCTAATCTGATAGTGGTAGTGGTAGATGTCTAGTCTCCCTTATGGCTCTAATCTGATAGTGGTAGTGGGGTGGTAGATGTCTAGTCTCCCTTATGGCTCTAATCTGATAGTGGTAGTGGGGTGGTAGATGTCTAGTCTCCCTTATGGCTCTAATCTGATAGTGGTAGTGGGGTGGTAGATGTCTAGTCTCCCTTATGGCTCTAATCTGATAGTGGTAGTGGGGTGGTAGATGTCTAGTCTCCCTTATGGCTCTAATCTGATAGTGGTAGTGGGTGGTAGATGTCTAGTCTCCCTTATGGCTCTAATCTGATAGTGGTAGTGGGGTGGTAGATGTCTAGTCTCCCTTATGGCTCTAATCTGATAGTGGTAGTGGGGTGGTAGATGTCTAGTCTCCCTTATGGCTCTAATCTGATAGTGGTAGTGGGTGGTAGATGTCTAGTCTCCCTTATGGCTCTAATCTGATAGTGGTAGTGGGTGGTAGATGTCTAGTCTCCCTTATGGCTCTAATCTGATAGTGGTAGTGGGGTGGTAGATGTCTAGTCTCCCTTATGGCTCTAATCTGATAGTGGTAGTGGGGTGGTAGATGTCTAGTCTCCCTTATGGCTCTAATCTGATAGTGGTAGTGGGTGGTAGATGTCTAGTCTCCCTTATGGCTCTAATCTGATAGTGGTAGTGGGGTGGTAGATGTCTAGTCTCCCTTATGGCTCTAATCTGATAGTGGTAGTGGGGTGGTAGATGTCTAGTCTCCCTTATGGCTCTAATCTGATAGTGGTAGTGGGGTGGTAGATGTCTAGTCTCCCTTATGGCTCTAATCTGATAGTGGTAGTGGGGTGGTAGATGTCTAGTCTCCCTTATGGCTCTAATCTGATAGTGGTAGTGGGGTGGTAGATGTCTAGTCTCCCTTATGGCTCTAATCTGATAGTGGTAGTGGGGTGGTAGATGTCTAGTCTCCCTTATGGCTCTAATCTGATAGTGGTAGTGGGGTGGTAGATGTCTAGTCTCCCTTATGGCTCTAATCTGATAGTGGTAGTGGGGTGGTAGATGTCTAGTCTCCCTTATGGCTCTAATCTGATAGTGGTAGTGGGGTGGTAGATGTCTAGTCTCCCTTATGGCTCTAATCTGATAGTGGTAGTGGGTGGTAGATGTCTAGTCTCCCTTATGGCTCTAATCTGATAGTGGTAGTGGGGTGGTAGATGTCTAGTCTCCCTTATGGCTCTAATCTGATAGTGGTAGTGGGGTGGTAGATGTCTAGTCTCCCTTATGGCTCTAATCTGATAGTGGTAGTGGGGTGGTAGATGTCTAGTCTCCCTTATGGCTCTAATCTGATAGTGGTAGTGGGGTGGTAGATGTCTAGTCTCCCTTATGGCTCTAATCTGATAGTGGTAGTGGGGTGGTAGATGTCTAGTCTCCCTTATGGCTCTAATCTGATAGTGGTAGTGGGGTGGTAGATGTCTAGTCTCCCTTATGGCTCTAATCTGATAGTGGTAGTGGGGTGGTAGATGTCTAGTCTCCCTTATGGCTCTAATCTGATAGTGGTAGTGGGGTGGTAGATGTCTAGTCTCCCTTATGGCTCTAATCTGATAGTGGTAGTGGTAGATGTCTAGTCTCCCTTATGGCTCTAATCTGATAGTGGTAGTGGGGTGGTAGATGTCTAGTCTCCCTTATGGCTCTAATCTGATAGTGGTAGTGGGTGGTAGATGTCTAGTCTCCCTTATGGCTCTAATCTGATAGTGGTAGTGGGGTGGTAGATGTCTAGTCTCCCTTATGGCTCTAATCTGATAGTGGTAGTGGGTGGTAGATGTCTAGTCTCCCTTATGGCTCTAATCTGATAGTGGTAGTGGGGTGGTAGATGTCTAGTCTCCCTTATGGCTCTAATCTGATAGTGGTAGTGGGGTGGTAGATGTCTAGTCTCCCTTATGGCTCTAATCTGATAGTGGTAGTGGGGTGGTAGATGTCTAGTCTCCCTTATGGCTCTAATCTGATAGTGGTAGTGGGGTGGTAGATGTCTAGTCTCCCTTATGGCTCTAATCTGATAGTGGTAGTGGGGTGGTAGATGTCTAGTCTCCCTTATGGCTCTAATCTGATAGTGGTAGTGGGGTGGTAGATGTCTAGTCTCCCTTATGGCTCTAATCTGATAGTGGTAGTGGGGTGGTAGATGTCTAGTCTCCCTTATGGCTCTAATCTGATAGTGGTAGTGGGGTGGTAGATGTCTAGTCTCCCTTATGGCTCTAATCTGATAGTGGTAGTGGGGTGGTAGATGTCTAGTCTCCCTTATGGCTCTAATCTGATAGTGGTAGTGGGGTGGTAGATGTCTAGTCTCCCTTATGGCTCTAATCTGATAGTGGTAGTGGGGTGGTAGATGTCTAGTCTCCCTTATGGCTCTAATCTGATAGTGGTAGTGGGTGGTAGATGTCTAGTCTCCCTTATGGCTCTAATCTGATAGTGGTAGTGGGGTGGTAGATGTCTAGTCTCCCTTATGGCTCTAATCTGATAGTGGTAGTGGGGTGGTAGATGTCTAGTCTCCCTTATGGCTCTAATCTGATAGTGGTAGTGGGGTGGTAGATGTCTAGTCTCCCTTATGGCTCTAATCTGATAGTGGTAGTGGGTGGTAGATGTCTAGTCTCCCTTATGGCTCTAATCTGATAGTGGTAGTGGGGTGGTAGATGTCTAGTCTCCCTTATGGCTCTAATCTGATAGTGGTAGTGGGGTGGTAGATGTCTAGTCTCCCTTATGGCTCTAATCTGATAGTGGTAGTGGGGTGGTAGATGTCTAGTCTCCCTTATGGCTCTAATCTGATAGTGGTAGTGGGGTGGTAGATGTCTAGTCTCCCTTATGGCTCTAATCTGATAGTGGTAGTGGGGTGGTAGATGTCTAGTCTCCCTTATGGCTCTAATCTGATAGTGGTAGTGGGTGGTAGATGTCTAGTCTCCCTTATGGCTCTAATCTGATAGTGGTAGTGGGTGGTAGATGTCTAGTCTCCCTTATGGCTCTAATCTGATAGTGGTAGTGGGGTGGTAGATGTCTAGTCTCCCTTATGGCTCTAATCTGATAGTGGTAGTGGGTGGTAGATGTCTAGTCTCCCTTATGGCTCTAATCTGATAGTGGGTGGTAGATGTCTAGTCTCCCTTATGGCTCTAATCTGATAGTGGTAGTGGGGTGGTAGATGTCTAGTCTCCCTTATGGCTCTAATCTGATAGTGGTAGTGGGGTGGTAGATGTCTAGTCTCCCTTATGGCTCTAATCTGATAGTGGTAGTGGGGTGGTAGATGTCTAGTCTCCCTTATGGCTCTAATCTGATAGTGGTAGTGGGGTGGTAGATGTCTAGTCTCCCTTATGGCTCTAATCTGATAGTGGTAGTGGGGTGGTAGATGTCTAGTCTCCCTTATGGCTCTAATCTGATAGTGGTAGTGGGGTGGTAGATGTCTAGTCTCCCTTATGGCTCTAATCTGATAGTGGTAGTGGGTGGTAGATGTCTAGTCTCCCTTATGGCTCTAATCTGATAGTGGTAGTGGGTGGTAGATGTCTAGTCTCCCTTATGGCTCTAATCTGATAGTGGTAGTGGGGTGGTAGATGTCTAGTCTCCCTTATGGCTCTAATCTGATAGTGGTAGGGGTGGTAGATGTCTAGTCTCCCTTATGGCTCTAATCTGATAGTGGTAGTGGGGTGGTAGATGTCTAGTCTCCCTTATGGCTCTAATCTGATAGTGGTAGTGGGGTGGTAGATGTCTAGTCTCCCTTATGGCTCTAATCTGATAGTGGTAGTGGGGTGGTAGATGTCTAGTCTCCCTTATGGCTCTAATCTGATAGTGGTAGGGGTGGTAGATGTCTAGTCTCCCTTATGGCTCTAATCTGATAGTGGTAGTGGGGTGGTAGATGTCTAGTCTCCCTTATGGCTCTAATCTGATAGTGGTAGTGGGGTGGTAGATGTCTAGTCTCCCTTATGGCTCTAATCTGATAGTGGTAGTGGGGTGGTAGATGTCTAGTCTCCCTTATGGCTCTAATCTGATAGTGGTATGGGTCTAGTCTCCCCTTATGGCTCTAATCTGATAGTGGTAGTGGGGTGGTAGATGTCTAGTCTCCCTTATGGCTCTAATCTGATAGTGGTAGTGGGGTGGTAGATGTCTAGTCTCCCTTATGGCTCTAATCTGATAGTGGTAGTGGGGTGGTAGATGTCTAGTCTCCCTTATGGCTCTAATCTGATAGTGGTAGTTGGTAGATGTCTAGTCTCCCTTATGGCTCTAATCTGATAGTGGTAGTGGGGTGGTAGATGTCTAGTCTCCCTTATGGCTCTAATCTGATAGTGGTAGTGGGGTGGTAGATGTCTAGTCTCCCTTATGGCTCTAATCTGATAGTGGTAGTGGGGTGGTAGATGTCTAGTCTCCCTTATGGCTCTAATCTGATAGTGGTAGTGGGTGGTAGATGTCTAGTCTCCCTTATGGCTCTAATCTGATAGTGGTAGTGGGGTGGTAGATGTCTAGTCTCCCTTATGGCTCTAATCTGATAGTGGTAGTGGGTGGTAGATGTCTAGTCTCCCTTATGGCTCTAATCTGATAGTGGTAGTGGGGTGGTAGATGTCTAGTCTCCCTTATGGCTCTAATCTGATAGTGGTAGTGGGGTGGTAGATGTCTAGTCTCCCTTATGGCTCTAATCTGATAGTGGTAGTGGGGTGGTAGATGTCTAGTCTCCCTTATGGCTCTAATCTGATAGTGGTAGTGTGGTAGATGTCTAGTCTCCCTTATGGCTCTAATCTGATAGTGGTAGGGGGTGATGTCTAGTCTCCCTTATGGCTCTAATCTGATAGTGGTAGTGGGTGGTAGATGTCTAGTCTCCCTTATGGCTCTAATCTGATAGTGGTAGTGGGTGGTAGATGTCTAGTCTCCCTTATGGCTCTAATCTGATAGTGGTAGTGGTAGATGTCTAGTCTCCCTTATGGCTCTAATCTGATAGTGGTAGGGGGTGGTAGATGTCTAGTCTCCCTTATGGCTCTAATCTGATAGTGGTAGTGGGGTGGTAGATGTCTAGTCTCCCTTATGGCTCTAATCTGATAGTGGTAGTGGGGTGGTAGATGTCTAGTCTCCCTTATGGCTCTAATCTGATAGTGGGGTGGTAGATGTCTAGTCTCCCTTATGGCTCTAATCTGATAGTGGTAGTGGGGTGGTAGATGTCTAGTCTCCCTTATGGCTCTAATCTGATAGTGGTAGTGGGGTGGTAGATGTCTAGTCTCCCTTATGGCTCTAATCTGATAGTGGTAGTGGGTGGTAGATGTCTAGTCTCCCTTATGGCTCTAATCTGATAGTGGTAGTGGGGTGGTAGATGTCTAGTCTCCCTTATGGCTCTAATCTGATAGTGGTAGTGGGGTGGTAGATGTCTAGTCTCCCTTATGGCTCTAATCTGATAGTGGTAGTGGGGTGGTAGATGTCTAGTCTCCCTTATGGCTCTAATCTGATAGTGGTAGTGGGGTGGTAGATGTCTAGTCTCCCTTATGGCTCTAATCTGATAGTGGTAGTGGGGTGGTAGATGTCTAGTCTCCCTTATGGCTCTAATCTGATAGTGGTAGTGGGTGGTAGATGTCTAGTCTCCCTTATGGCTCTAATCTGATAGTGGGGTGGTAGATGTCTAGTCTCCCTTATGGCTCTAATCTGATAGTGGTAGTGGGTGGTAGATGTCTAGTCTCCCTTATGGCTCTAATCTGATAGTGGTAGTGGGGTGGTAGATGTCTAGTCTCCCTTATGGCTCTAATCTGATAGTGGTAGTGGGGTGGTAGATGTCTAGTCTCCCTTATGGCTCTAATCTGATAGTGGTAGTGGGTGGTAGATGTCTAGTCTCCCTTATGGCTCTAATCTGATAGTGGTAGTGGGTGGTAGATGTCTAGTCTCCCTTATGGCTCTAATCTGATAGTGGTAGTGGGGTGGTAGATGTCTAGTCTCCCTTATGGCTCTAATCTGATAGTGGTAGTGGGGTGGTAGATGTCTAGTCTCCCTTATGGCTCTAATCTGATAGTGGTAGTGGGGTGGTAGATGTCTAGTCTCCCTTATGGCTCTAATCTGATAGTGGTAGTGGGTGGTAGATGTCTAGTCTCCCTTATGGCTCTAATCTGATAGTGGTAGTGGGGTGGTAGATGTCTAGTCTCCCTTATGGCTCTAATCTGATAGTGGTAGTGGGGTGGTAGATGTCTAGTCTCCCTTATGGCTCTAATCTGATAGTGGTAGTGGGTGGTAGATGTCTAGTCTCCCTTATGGCTCTAATCTGATAGTGGTAGTGGGGTGGTAGATGTCTAGTCTCCCTTATGGCTCTAATCTGATAGTGGTAGTGGGTGGTAGATGTCTAGTCTCCCTTATGGCTCTAATCTGATAGTGGTAGTGGGGTGGTAGATGTCTAGTCTCCCTTATGGCTCTAATCTGATAGTGGTAGTGGGGTGGTAGATGTCTAGTCTCCCTTATGGCTCTAATCTGATAGTGGTAGTGGGGTAGATGTCTAGTCTCCCTTATGGCTCTAATCTGATAGTGGTAGTGGGGTGGTAGATGTCTCCCTTATGGCTCTAATCTGATAGTGGTAGTGGGTGGTAGATGTCTAGTCTCCCTTATGGCTCTAATCTGATAGTGGTAGTGGGGTGGTAGATGTCTAGTCTCCCTTATGGCTCTAATCTGATAGTGGTAGTGGGGTGGTAGATGTCTAGTCTCCCTTATGGCTCTAATCTGATAGTGGTAGTGGGGTGGTAGATGTCTAGTCTCCCTTATGGCTCTAATCTGATAGTGGTAGTGGGGTGGTAGATGTCTAGTCTCCCTTATGGCTCTAATCTGATAGTGGTAGTGGGGTGGTAGATGTCTAGTCTCCCTTATGGCTCTAATCTGATAGTGGTAGTGGGTGGTAGATGTCTAGGCTCCCTTATGGCTCTAATCTGATAGTGGTAGTGGGGTGGTAGATGTCTAGTCTCCCTTATGGCTCTAATCTGATAGTGGTAGTGGGTGGTAGATGTCTAGTCTCCCTTATGGCTCTAATCTGATAGTGGTAGTGGGGTGGTAGATGTCTAGTCTCCCTTATGGCTCTAATCTGATAGTGGTAGTGGGTGGTAGATGTCTAGTCTCCCTTATGGCTCTAATCTGATAGTGGTAGTGGGGTGGTAGATGTCTAGTCTCCCTTATGGCTCTAATCTGATAGTGGTAGTGGGGTGGTAGATGTCTAGTCTCCCTTATGGCTCTAATCTGATAGTGGTAGTGGGTGGTAGATGTCTAGTCTCCCTTATGGCTCTAATCTGATAGTGGTAGTGGGTGGTAGATGTCTCTCCCTTATGGCTCTAATCTGATAGTGGTAGTGGGGTGATGTCTAGTCTCCCTTATGGCTCTAATCTGATAGTGGTAGTGGGGTGGTAGATGTCTAGTCTCCCTTATGGCTCTAATCTGATAGTGGTAGTGGGGGGTAGATGTCTAGTCTCCCTTATGGCTCTAATCTGATAGTGGTAGTGGGGTGGTAGATGTCTAGTCTCCCTTATGGCTCTAATCTGATAGTGGGTGGTGGTAGATGTCTAGTCTCCCTTATGGCTCTAATCTGATAGTGGTGGTAGATGTCTAGTCTCCCTTATGGCTCTAATCTGATAGTGGTAGTGGGGTGGTAGATGTCTGTCTCCCTTATGGCTCTAATCTGATAGTGGTAGTGGGGTGGTAGATGTCTAGTCTCCCTTATGGCTCTAATCTGATAGTGGTAGTGGGGTGGTAGATGTCTAGTCTCCCTTATGGCTCTAATCTGATAGTGGTAGTGGGGTGGTAGATGTCTAGTCTCCCTTATGGCTCTAATCTGATAGTGGTAGTGGGGTGGTAGATGTCTAGTCTCCCTTATGGCTCTAATCTGATAGTGGTAGTGGGGTGGTAGATGTCTAGTCTCCCTTATGGCTCTAATCTGATAGTGGTAGTGGGTGGTAGATGTCTAGTCTCCCTTATGGCTCTAATCTGATAGTGGTAGTGGGGTGGTAGATGTCTAGTCTCCCTTATGGCTCTAATCTGATAGTGGTAGTGGGGTGGTAGATGTCTAGTCTCCCTTATGGCTCTAATCTGATAGTGGTAGTGGGGTGGTAGATGTCTAGTCTCCCTTATGGCTCTAATCTGATAGTGGTAGTGGGTGGTAGATGTCTAGTCTCCCTTATGGCTCTAATCTGATAGTGGTAGTGGGGTGGTAGATGTCTAGTCTCCCTTATGGCTCTAATCTGATAGTGGTAGTGGGGTGGTAGATGTCTAGTCTCCCTTATGGCTCTAATCTGATAGTGGTGTGGTAGATGTCTAGTCTCCCTTATGGCTCTAATCTGATAGTGGTAGTGGGGTGGTAGATGTCTAGTCTCCCTTATGGCTCTAATCTGATAGTGGTAGTGGGGTGGTAGATGTCTAGTCTCCCTTATGGCTCTAATCTGATAGTGGGGTGGTGTAGATGTCTAGTCTCCCTTATGGCTCTAATCTGATAGTGGTAGATGTCTAGACTCCCCTTATGGCTCTAATCTGATAGTGGTAGTGGGGTGGTAGATGTCTAGTCTCCCTTATGGCTCTAATCTGATAGTGGTAGTGGGGTGGTAGATGTCTAGTCTCCCTTATGGCTCTAATCTGATAGTGGTAGTGGGGTGGTAGATGTCTAGTCTCCCTTATGGCTCTAATCTGATAGTGGGGTTGTAATGTCTAGTCTCCCTTATGGCTCTAATCTGATAGTGGTAGTGGGGTGGTAGATGTCTAGTCTCCCTTATGGCTCTAATCTGATAGTGGTAGTGGGGTGGTAGATGTCTAGTCTCCTTTATGGCTCTAATCTGATAGTGGTAGTGGGGGTAGATGTCTAGTCTCCCTTATGGCTCTAATCTGATAGTGGTAGTGGGGTGGTAGATGTCTAGTCTCCCTTATGGCTCTAATCTGATTGTAGTGGGGTGGTAGATGTCTAGTCTCCCTTATGGCTCTAATCTGATAGTGGTAGTGGGGTGGTAGATGTCTAGTCTCCCTTATGGCTCTAATCTGATAGTGGTAGTGGGTGGTAGATGTCTAGTCTCCCTTATGGCTCTAATCTGATGGTGGGGTAGATGTCTAGTCTCCCTTATGGCTCTAATCTGATAGTGGTAGTGGGGTGGTAGATGTCTTGTCTCCCTTATGGCTCTAATCTGATAGTGGTAGTGGGGTGGTAGATGTCTAGTCTCCCTTATGGCTCTAATCTGATAGTGGGGGGGTGATGTCTAGTCTCCCTTATGGCTCTAATCTGATAGTGGTGGTTGATGTCTAGTCTCCCTTATGGCTCTAATCTGATAGTGGTAGTGGGTGGTAGATGTCTAGTCTCCCTTATGGCTCTAATCTGATAGTGGTAGTGGGGTGGTAGATGTCTAGTCTCCTTTATGGCTCTAATCTGATAGTGGTAGTGGGTGGTAGATGTCTAGTCTCCCTTATGGCTCTAATCTGATAGTGGGTTGGTATGTCTAGTCTCCCTTATGGCTCTAATCTGATAGTGGTAGTGGGGTGGTAGATGTCTAGTCTCCCTTATGGCTCTAATCTGATAGTGGTTGGTTGATGTCTAGTCTCCCTTATGGCTCTAATCTGATAGTGGTAGTGGGGTGGTAGATGTCTAGTCTCCCTTATGGCTCTAATCTGATAGTGGTAGTGGGTGGTAGATGTCTAGTCTCCCTTATGGCTCTAATCTGATAGTGGTAGTGGGGTGGTAGATGTCTAGTCCCTTATGGCTCTAATCTGATAGTGGTAGTGGGGTGGTAGATGTCTAGTCTCCCTTATGGCTCTAATCTGATAGTGGTAGTGGGGTGGTAGATGTCTAGTCTCCCTTATGGCTCTAATCTGATAGTGGTAGTGGGTGGTAGATGTCTAGTCTCCCTTATGGCTCTAATCTGATAGGGGTGGTTGATGTCTAGTCTCCCTTATGGCTCTAATCTGATAGTGGTGATGTCTAGCCCCTATGGCTCTAATCTGATAGTGGTAGTGGGGTGGTATGTCTAGTCTCCCTTATGGCTCTAATCTGATAGTGGTAGTGGGTGGTAGATGTCTAGTCTCCCTTATGGCTCTAATCTGATAGTGGTAGTGGGGTGGTAGATGTCTAGTCTCCCTTATGGCTCTAATCTGATAGTGGTAGTGGGTGGTAGATGTCTAGTCTCCCTTATTGCTCTAATCTGATAGTGGTAGTGGGTGGTAGATGTCTAGTCTCCCTTATGGCTCTAATCTGATAGTGGTTGGTAGAAGTCTAGTCTCCCTTATGGCTCTAATCTGATAGTGGTAGTGGGGTGGTAGATGTCTAGTCTCCCTTATGGCTCTAATCTGATAGTGGTAGTGGTGGTAGATGTCTAGTCTCCCTTATGGCTCTAATCTGATAGTGGTAGTGGGGTGGTAGATGTCTAGTCTCCCTTATGGCTCTAATCTGATAGTGGTAGTGGGGTGTAGATGTCTAGTCTCCCTTATGGCTCTAATCTGATAGTGGGTGGTGAATGTCTATCTCCCTTATGGCTCTAATCTGATAGTGGTAGTGGGTGGTAGATGTCTAGTCTCCCTTATGGCTCTAATCTGATAGTGGGGTGGTAGATGTCTAGTCTCCCTTATGGCTCTAATCTGATAGTGGGGGGGTGATGTCTAGTCTCCTTATGGCTCTAATCTGATAGTGGTAGTGGGTGGTAGATGTCTTGTCTCCCTTATGGCTCTAATCTGATAGTGGTAGTGGGGTGGTAGATGTCTAGTCTCCCTTATGGCTCTAATCTGATAGTGGTAGTGGGGTGGTAGATGTCTAGTCTCCCTTATGGCTCTAATCTGATAGTGGTAGTGGGGTGGTAGATGTCTAGTCTCCCTTATGGCTCTAATCTGATAGTGGTAGTGGGGTGGTAGATGTCTAGTCTCCCTTATGCTCTAATCTGATAGTGGTAGTGGGTGGTAGATGTCTAGTCTCCCCTTATGGCTCTAATCTGGTAGTGGGTGGTAGATGTCTAGTCTCCTTATGGCTCTAATCTGATAGTGGTAGTGGGTGGTAGATGTAGTCTCCCTTATGGCTCTAATCTGATAGTGGTAGTGGGGTGGTAGATGTCTAGTCTCCCTTATGGCTCTAATCTGATAGTGGTAGTGGGGTGGTAGATGTCTAGTCTCCCTTATGGCTCTAATCTGATAGTGGTAGTGGTGGAGATCTAGTCTCCCTTATGGCTCTAATCTGATAGTGGTAGTGGGGTGGTAGATGTCTAGTCTCCCTTATGGCTCTAATCTGATAGTGGTAGTGGGGTGGTAGATGTCTAGTCTCCTTTATGGCTCTAATCTGATAGTGGTAGTGGGTGGTAGATGTCTAGTCTCCCTTATGGCTCTAATCTGATAGTGGTAGTGGGGTGGTAGATGTCTAGTCTCCCTTATGGCTCTAATCTGATAGTGGTAGTGGGGTGGTAGATGTCTTGTCTCCCTTATGGCTCTAATCTGATAGTGGTAGTGGGTTGGTAGATGTCTAGTCTCCCTTATGGCTCTAATCTGATAGTGGGGTGGTAGATGTCTAGTCTCCCTTATGGCTCTAATCTGATAGTGGGGTGTGATGTCTAGTCTCCCTTATGGCTCTAATCTGATAGTGGTAGTGGGGTGGTAGATGTCTTGTCTCCGTTATGGCTCTAATCTGATAGTGGTAGTGGGGTGGTAGATGTCTAGTCTCCCTTATGGCTCTAATCTGATAGTGGTAGTGGGGTGGTAGATGTCTACTCCCTTATGGCTCTAATCTGATAGTGGTAGTGGGGTGGTAGATGTCTAGTCTCCTTTATGCTCTAATCTGGTAGTGGGTGGTAGATGTCTAGTCTCCCTTATGGCTCTAATCTGATAGTGGTAGTGGGGTGGTAGATGTCTAGTCTCCCTTATGGCTCTAATCTGATAGTGGTAGTGGGGTGGTAGATGTCTAGTCTCCCTTATGGCTCTAATCTGATAGTGGTAGTGGGGTGGTAGATGTCTAGTCTCCCTTATGGCTCTAATCTGATAGTGGTAGTGGGGTGGTAGATGTCTAGTCTCCCTTATGGCTCTAATCTGATAGTGGGTGGTTGATGTCTAGTCTCCCTTATGGCTCTAATCTGATAGTGGTAGAATGTCTAGACTCCCCTTATGGCTCTAATCTGATAGTGGTAGTGGGGTGGTAGATGTCTAGTCTCCCTTATGGCTCTAATCTGATAGTGGTAGTGGTGGTAGATGTCTTGTCTCCCTTATGGCTCTAATCTGATAGTGGTAGTGGGTGGTAGATGTCTAGTCTCCCTTATGGCTCTAATCTGATAGGGCTGGTTGATGTCTTCTAGTCTCCCTTATGGCTCTAATCTGATAGTGGTAGATGTCTATCTTCCCTTATGGCTCTAATCTGATAGTGGTAGTGGGGTGGTAGATGTCTTCTCCCTTATGGCTCTAATCTGATAGTGGTAGTGGGGTGGTAGATGTCTAGTCTCCCTTATGGCTCTAATCTGATAGTGGTAGTGGGTGGTAGATGTCTTGTCTCCCTTATGGCTCTAATCTGATAGTGGTAGTGGGTGGTAGATGTCTAGTCTCCCTTATGGCTCTAATCTGATAGTGGTAGTGGGGTGGTAGATGTCTAGTCTCCCTTATGGCTCTAATCTGATAGTGGTAGTGGGTGGTAGATGTCTAGTCTCCCTTATGGCTCTAATCTGATAGTGGTAGTGGGGTGTAGATGTCTAGTCTCCCTTATGCTCTAATCTGATAGTGGTAGTGGGGTGGTAGATGTCTAGTCTCCCTTATGGCTCTAATCTGATAGTGGTAGTGGGGTGGTAGATGTCTAGTCTCCCTTATGGCTCTAATCTGATAGTGGTAGTGGGTGGTAGATGTCTAGTCTCCCTTATGGCTCTAATCTGATAGTGGTAGTGGGGTGGTAGATGTCTAGTCTCCCTTATGGCTCTAATCTGATAGTGGTAGTGGGTGGTAGATGTCTAGTCTCCCTTATGCTCTAATCTGATAGTGGTAGTGGGGTGGTAGATGTCTAGTCTCCCTTATGGCTCTAATCTGATAGTTGGTGGTAGATGTCTAGTCTCCCTTATGGCTCTAATCTGATAGTGGTATGGGGTGGTAGATGTCTAGTCTCCCTTATGGCTCTAATCTGATAGTGGTAGTGGGTGGTAGATGTCTAGTCTCCCTTATGGCTCTAATCTGATAGTGGTAGTGGGGTGGTAGATGTCTAGTCTCCCTTATGGCTCTAATCTGATAGTGGTAGTGGGGTGTAGATGTCTAGTCTCCCTTATGGCTCTAATCTGATAGTGGTAGTGGGGTGGTAGATGTCTAGTCTCCCTTATGGCTCTAATCTGATAGTGGGGTGGTTGGGTCTAGTCTCCCTTATGGCTCTAATCTGATAGTGGTAGATGTCTAGACTCCCTTATGGCTCTAATCTGATAGTGGTAGTGGTGGTAGATGTCTAGTCTCCCTTATGGCTCTAATCTGATAGTGGTAGTGGGGTGGTAGATGTCTAGTCTCCCTTATGGCTCTAATCTGATAGTGGTAGTGGGTGGTAGATGTCTAGTCTCCCTTATGGCTCTAATCTGATAGTGGTAGTGGGGTGGTAGATGTCTAGTCTCCCTTATGCTCTAATCTGATAGTGGTAGTGGGGTGGTAGATGTCTAGTCTCCCTTATGGCTCTAATCTGATAGTGGTAGTGGGTGGTAGATGTCTAGTCTCCCTTATGGCTCTAATCTGAAGTGTAGTGGGGTGGTAGATGTCTAGTCTCCCTTATGGCTCTAATCTGATAGTGGTAGTGGGGTGGTAGATGTCTAGTCTCCCTTATGGCTCTAATCTGATAGTGGTAGTGGGGTGGTAGATGTCTAGTCTCCCTTATGGCTCTAATCTGATAGTGGTAGTGGGTGGTAGATGTCTAGTCTCCCTTATGGCTCTAATCTGATAGTGGTAGTAGGGTGGTAGATGTCTAGTCTCCCTTATGGCTCTAATCTGATAGTGGTAGTGGGGTGGTAGATGTCTAGTCTCCCTTATGGCTCTAATCTGATGTGGGGGGTAGATGTCTAGTCTCCCTTATGGCTCTAATCTGATAGTGGTAGTGGGGTGTCTAGATGTCTCCCTTATGGCTCTAATCTGATAGTGGTAGTGGGGTGGTAGATGTCTAGTCTCCCTATGGCTCTAATCTGATAGTGGGGTGGTGGATGTCTAGTCTCCCTTATGGCTCTAATCTGATAGTGGTAGTGGGGTGGTAGATGTCTAGTCTCCCTTATGGCTCTAATCTGATAGTGGTAGTGGATGTAGATGTCTCTTCTTTATGGCTCTAATCTGATAGTGGTAGTGGGTGGTAGATGTCTAGTCTCCCTTATGGCTCTAATCTGATAGTGGTAGTGGGTGGTAGATGTCTAGTCCCTTATGGCTCTAATCTGATAGTGGTAGTGGGGTGGTAGATGTCTAGTCTCCCTTATGGCTCTAATCTGATAGTGGTAGTGGGGTGGTAGATGTCTAGTCTCCCTTATGGCTCTAATCTGATAGTGGTAGTGGGGTGGTAGATGTCTAGTCTCCCTTATGGCTCTAATCTGATAGTGGTAGTGGGGTGGTAGATGTCTAGTCTCCCTTATGGCTCTAATCTGATAGTGGGTGGTAGATGTCTAGTCTCCCTTATGGCTCTAATCTGATAGTGGTAGTGGGGTGGTAGATGTCTAGTCTCCCTTATGGCTCTAATCTGATAGTGGTAGTGGGGTGGTAGATGTCTAGTCTCCCTTATGGCTCTAATCTGATAGTGGTAGTGGGGTGGTAGATGTCTAGTCTCCTTATGGCTCTAATCTGATAGTGGTAGTGGGTGGTAGATGTCTAGTCTCCCTTATGGCTCTAATCTGATAGTGGTAGTGGGGTGGTAGATGTCTAGTCTCCCTTATGGCTCTAATCTGATAGTGGGTATGGTTGATGTCTAGTCTCCCTTATGGCTCTAATCTGATAGTGGTAGATGTCTAGTCTCCCTTATGGCTCTAATCTGATAGTGGTAGTGGGGTGGTAGATGTCTAGTCTCCTTATGGCTCTAATCTGATAGTGGTAGTGGGGTGGTAGATGTCTGTCTCTTATGGCTCTAATCTGATAGTGGTAGTGGGGTGGTAGATGTCTAGTCTCCCTTATGGCTCTATCTGATAGTGGTATGGTGTAATGTCTAGTCTCCCTTATGGCTCTAATCTGATAGTGGTAGTGGGGTGGTAGATGTCTAGTCTCCCTTATGGCTCTAATCTGATAGTGGTAGTGGGGTGGTAGATGTCTAGTCTCCCTTATGGCTCTAATCTGATAGTGGTAGTGGGTGGTAGATGTCTAGTCTCCCTTATGGCTCTAATCTGATAGTGGTAGTGGGGTGGTAGATGTCTAGTCTCCTTATGGCTCTAATCTGATAGTGGTAGTGGGGTGGTAGATGTCTAGTCTCCCTTATGGCTCTAATCTGATAGTGGTAGTGGGGTGGTAGATGTCTAGTCTCCCTTATGGCTCTAATCTGATAGTGGTAGTGGGGTGGTAGATGTCTAGTCTCCCTTATGGCTCTAATCTGATAGTGGTAGTGGGGTGGTAGATGTCTAGTCTCCCTTATGGCTCTAATCTGATAGTGGTAGTGGGGTGGTAGATGTCTTGTCTCCCTTATGGCTCTAATCTGATAGTGGTAGTGGGGTGGTAGATGTCTAGTCTCCCTTATGGCTCTAATCTGATAGTGGTAGTGGGGTGGTAGATGTCTAGTCTCCCTTATGGCTCTAATCTGATAGTGGTAGTGGGGTGGTAGATGTCTAGTCTCCCTTATGGCTCTAATCTGATAGTGGTAGTGGGGTGGTAGATGTCTAGTCTCCCTTATGGCTCTAATCTGATAGTGGGGTGGTAGATGTCTAGGCTCCCTTATGGCTCTAATCTGATAGTGGGGTGGGTAGATGTCTAGTCTCCCTTATGGCTCTAATCTGATAGTGGTAGTGGGGTGGTAGATGTCTAGTCTCCCTTATGGCTCTAATCTGATAGTGGTAGTGGGGTGGTAGATGTCTAGTCTCCCTTATGGCTCTAATCTGATAGTGGTAGTGGGGTGGTAGATGTCTAGTCTCCCTTATGGCTCTAATCTGATAGTGGGGTGGTAGATGTCTAGTCTCCCTTATGGCTCTAATCTGATAGTGGGGTGGTAGATGTCTAGTCTCCCTTATGGCTCTAATCTGATAGTGGTAGTGGGGTGGTAGATGTCTAGTCTCCCTTATGGCTCTAATCTGATAGTGGTAGTGGGGTGGTAGATGTCTAGTCTCCCTTATGGCTCTAATCTGATAGTGGTAGTGGGTGGTAGATGTCTAGTCTCCTTTATGGCTCTATAATAGTGGTAGTGGGGTAGATTTGTTTTTTTTCTTAAGTCTCCGATGTCTAGTCCCCTTATGGCTCTAATCTGATAGTGGGTGTGTGATGTCTAGTCTCCCTTATGGCTCTAATCTGATAGTGGTAGTGGGGTGGTAGATGTCTAGTCTCCCTTATGGCTCTAATCTGATAGTGGGATGTTAGATGTCTAGTCTCCCTTATGGCTCTAATCTGATAGTGGTAGTGGGGTGGTAGATGTCTAGTCTCCCTTATGGCTCTAATCTGATAGTGGTAGTGGGGTGGTAGATGTCTAGTCTCCTTTACTCTAATCTGATAGTGGTAGTGGGTGGTAGATGTCTAGTCTCCCTTATGGCTCTAATCTGGTAGTGGGTGGTAGATGTCTAGTCTCCCTTATGGCTCTAATCTGATAGTGGTAGTGGGGTGGTAGATGTCTAGTCTCCCTTATGGCTCTAATGATAGTGGTAGTGGGGTGGTAGATGTCTAGTCTCCCTTATGGCTCTAATCTGATAGTGGTAGTGGGGTGGTAGATGTCTTGTCTCCCTTATGGCTCTAATCTGATAGTGGTAGTGGGGTGGTAGATGTCTAGTCTCCCTTATGGCTCTAATCTGATAGTGGTAGTGGGTGGTAGATGTCTAGTCTCCCTTATGGCTCTATTCTGATAGTGGTAGATGTCTAGACTCCCTTATGGCTCTAATCTGATAGTGGTAGTGGGGTGGTAGATGTCTTGTCTCCCTTATGGCTCTAATCTGATAGTGGTAGTGGGGTGGTAGATGTCTGTCTCCCTTATGGCTCTAATCTGATAGTGGTAGTGGGGTGGTAGATGTCTAGTCTCCCTTATGGCTCTAATCTGATAGTGGGATGTTCGAAGTCTAGTCTCCCTTATGGCTCTAGTCTGATAGTGGTAGTGGGGTGGTAGAAGTCTAGTCTCCCTTATGGCTCTAATCTGATAGTGGTAGTGGGGATGTAGATGTCTAGTCTCCTTTATGCTCTAATCTGATAGTGGTAGTGGGTGGTAGATGTCTAGTCTCCCTTATGGCTCTAATCTGATAGTGGTAGTGGGGTGGTAGATGTCTAGTCTCCCTTATGGCTCTAATCTGATAGTGGTAGTGGGTGGTAGATGTCTAGTCTCCCTTATGGCTCTAATCTGATAGTGGGCTGGTGAATGTCTAGTCTCCCTTATGGCTCTAATCTGATAGTGGTAGTGGGGTGGTAGATGTCTAGACTCCCTTATGGCTCTAATCTGATAGTGGTAGTGGGGTGGTAGATGTCTAGTCTCCCTTATGGCTCTAATCTGATAGTGGTAGTGGGGTGGTAGATGTCTAGTCTCCCTTATGGCTCTAATCTGATAGTGGGGTGGATAGATGTCTAGTCTCCCTTATGGCTCTAATCTGATAGTGGTAGTGGGGTGGTAGATGTCTAGTCTCCCTTATGGCTCTAATCTGATAGTGGTAGTGGGGTGGTAGATGTCTAGTCTCCCTTATGGCTCTAATCTGATAGTGGTAGTGGGGTGGTAGATGTCTAGTCTCCCTTATGGCTCTAATCTGATAGTGGTAGTGGGTGGTAGATGTCTAGTCTCCCTTATGGCTCTAATCTGATAGTGGGGTGGTAGATGTCTAGTCTCCCTTATGGCTCTAATCTGATAGTGGTAGTGGGGTGGTAGATGTCTATCTCCCTTATGGCTCTAATCTGATAGTGGTAGTGGGGTGGTAGATGTCTAGTCTCCCTTATGGCTCTAATCTGATAGTGGTAGTGGGGTGGTAGATGTCTAGTCTCCCTTATGGCTCTAATCTGATAGTGGTAGTGGGGTGGTAGATGTCTAGTCTCCCTTATGGCTCTAATCTGATAGTGGTAGTGGGGTGGTAGATGTCTAGTCTCCCTTATGGCTCTAATCTGATAGTGGTAGTGGGGTGGTAGATGTCTATCTCCCTTATGGCTCTAATCTGATAGTGGTAGTGGGGTGGTAGATGTCTAGTCTCCCTTATGGCTCTAATCTGATAGTAGTGGGGTGGTAGATGTCTAGTCTCCCTTATGGCTCTAATCTGATAGTGGTAGTGGGGTGGTAGATGTCTAGTCTCCCTTATGGCTCTAATCTGATAGTGGTAGTGGGGTAGAAGTCTAGTCTCCCTTATGGCTCTAATCTGATAGTGGTAGTGGGTGGTAGATGTCTAGTCTCCCTTATGCTCTAATCTGATAGTGGTAGTGGGGTGGTAGATGTCTAGTCTCCTTTATGGCTCTAATCTGGTAGTGGGTGGTAGATGTCTAGTCTCCCTTATGGCTCTAATCTGATAGTGGTAGTGGGGTGGTAGATGTCTAGTCTCCCTTATGGCTCTAATCTGATAGTGGTAGTGGGGTGGTAGATGTCTAGTCTCCCTTATGGCTCTAATCTGATAGTGGTAGTGGGGTGGTAGATGTCTAGTCTCCCTTATGGCTCTAATCTGATAGTGGTAGTGGGTGGTAGATGTCTAGTCTCCCTTATGGCTCTAATCTGATAGTGGTAGTGGGTGGTAGATGTCTAGTCTCCCTTATGGCTCTAATCTGATAGTGGTAGATGTCTAGTCTCCCTTATGGCTCTAATCTGATAGTGGTAGTGGGGTGGTAGATGTCTAGTCTCCCTTATGGCTCTAATCTGATAGTGGTAGTGGGGTGGTAGATGTCTAGTCTCCCTTATGGCTCTAATCTGATAGTGGGATGTTGGAAGTCTAGTCTCCCTTATGGCTCTAATCTGATAGTGGTAGTGGGGTGGTAGATGTCTAGTCTCCCTTATGGCTCTAATCTGATAGTGGTAGTGGGATGGTAGATGTCTAGTCTCCTTTATGGCTCTAATCTAATAGTGGTAGTGGGTGGTAGATGTCTAGTCTCCCTTATGGCTCTAATCTGATAGTGGTAGGGGGTGTTAGATGTCTAGTCCCTTATGGCTCTAATCTGATAGTGGTAGTGGGGTGGTAGATGTCTAGTCTCCCTTATGGCTCTAATCTGATAGTGGTAGTGGGTGGTAGATGTCTAGTCTCCCTTATGGCTCTAATCTGATAGTGGGTGGTTGATGTCTGTCTCCCTTATGGCTCTAATCTGATAGTGGTGGTAGATGTCTAGTCTCCCTTATGGCTCTAATCTGATAGTGGTAGTGGGGTGGTAGATGTCTATCTCCCTTATGGCTCTAATCTGATAGTGGTAGTGGGGTGGTAGATGTCTAGTCTCCCTTATGGCTCTAATCTGATAGTGGTAGTGGGGTTAGTGGCTCTAATCTGATAGTGGTAGTGGGGTGGTAGATGTCTAGTCTCCCTTATGGCTCTAATCTGATAGTGGTAGTGGGGTGGTAGATGTCTAGTCTCCCTTATGGCTCTAATCTGATAGTGGTAGTGGGGTGGTAGATGTCTAGTCTCCCTTATGGCTCTAATCTGATAGTGGTAGTGGGGTGGTAGATGTCTAGTCTCCCTTATGGCTCTAATCTGATAGTGGTAGTGGGGTGGTAGATGTCTAGTCTCCCTTATGGCTCTAATCTGATAGTGGTAGTGGGGTGGTAGATGTCTAGTCTCCCTTATGGCTCTAATCTGATAGTGGTAGTAATGTCTAGTCTCCCTTATGGCTCTAATCTGATAGTGGTAGTGGGGTGGTAGATGTCTAGTCTCCCTTATGGAATCTATTGGTAGTGGGGTGGTAGATGTCTAGTCTCCCTTATGGCTCTAATCTGATAGTGGGATGGGTTGGAAGTCTAGTCTCCCTTATGGCTCTAATCTGATAGTGGTAGTGGGGTGGTAGATGTCTAGTCTCCCTTATGGCTCTAATCTGATAGTGGTAGTGGGTGGTAGATGTCTACTCCCCTTATGCTCTAATCTAATAGTGGTAGTGGGTGGTAGATGTCTAGTCTCCCTTATGGCTCTAATCTGATAGTGGTAGTGGGTGGTAGATGTCTAGTCTCCCTTATGGCTCTAATCTGATAGTGGTAGTGGGGTGGTAGATGTCTAGTCTCCCTTATGGCTCTAATCTGATAGTGGTAGTGGGGTGGTAGATGTCTAGTCTCCCTTATGGCTCTAATCTGATAGTGGGTGGTTGATGTCTAGTCTCCCTTATGGCTCTAATCTGATAGTGGTAGTGGGGTGGTAGATGTCTTGTCTCCCTTATGGCTCTAATCTGATAGTGGTAGTGGGGTGGTAGATGTCTAGTCTCCCTTATGGCTCTAATCTGATAGTGGTAGTGGGTGGTAGATGTCTAGTCTCCCTTATGGCTCTAATCTGATAGTGGTAGTAGATGTCTAGTCTCCCTTATGGCTCTAATCTGATAGTGGTAGTGGGGTGGTAGATGTCTAGTCTCCCTTATGGCTCTAATCTGATAGTGGTAGTGGGGTGGTAGATGTCTAGTCTCCCTTATGGCTCTAATCTGATAGTGGTAGTGGGTGGTAGATGTCTAGTCTCCCTTATGGCTCTAATCTGATAGTGGTAGTGGGGTGGTAGAAGTCTAGTCTCCCTTATGGCTCTAATCTGATAGTGGTAGTGGGTGGTAGATGTCTAGTCTCCTTTATGGCTCTAATCTGATAGTGGTAGTGGGTGGTAGATGTCTAGTCTCCCTTATGGCTCTAATCTGATAGTGGTAGTGGGGTGGTAGATGTCTTGTCTCCCTTATGGCTCTAATCTGATAGTGGTAGTGGGGTGGTAGATGTCTAGTCTCCTTATGGCTCTAATCTGATAGTGGTAGTGGGTGGTAGATGTCTAGTCTCCCTTATGGCTCTAATCTGATAGTGGGCTGGTAGATGTCTAGTCTCCCTTATGGCTCTAATCTGATAGTGGTAGTGGGGTGGTAGATGTCTATCTCCCTTATGGCTCTAATCTGATAGTGGTAGTGGGGTGGTAGATGTCTAGTCTCCCTTATGGCTCTAATCTGATAGTGGTAGTGGGGTGGTAGATGTCTAGTCTCCCTTATGGCTCTAATCTGATAGTGGTAGTGGGGTGGTAGATGTCTAGTCTCCCTTATGGCTCTAATCTGATAGTGGTAGTGGGGTGGTAGATGTCTAGTCTCCCTTATGGCTCTAATCTGATAGTGGTAGTGGGGTGGTAGATGTCTAGTCTCCCTTATGGCTCTAATCTGATAGTGGGCTGGTTGATGTCTAGTCTCCCTTATGGCTCTAATCTGATAGTGGTAGATGTCTAGACCCCCCTTATGGCTCTAATCTGATAGTGGTAGTGGGGTGGTAGATGTCTAGTCTCCCTTATGGCTCTAATCTGATAGTGGTAGTGGGGTGGTAGATGTCTAGTCTCCCTTATGGCTCTAATCTGATAGTGGTAGTGGGGTGGTAGATGTCTAGTCTCCCTTATGGCTCTAATCTGATAGTGGTAGTGGGGTGGTAGATGTCTAGTCTCCCTTATGGCTCTAATCTGATAGTGGTAGTGGGTGGTAGATGTCTAGTCTCCCTTATGGCTCTAATCTGATAGTGGTATATGTCTAGACTCCCTTATGGCTCTAATCTGATAGTGGTAGTGGGGTGGTAGATGTCTTGTCTCCCTTATGGCTCTAATCTGATAGTGGTAGTGGGTGGTAGATGTCTAGTCTCCCTTATGGCTCTAATCTGATAGTGGGATGTTGGAAGTCTAGTCTCCCTTATGGCTCTAATCTGATAGTGGTAGTGGGGTGGTAGATGTCTAGTCTCCCTTATGAATCTAATCTGATAGTGGTAGTCCGATGGTAGACGTCTACTCTCCTTTAATGCTCTAATCTAATAGTGGTAGTGGGTGGTAGATGTCTAGTCTCCCTTATGGCTCTAATCTGATAGTGGTAGTGGGGTGGTAGATGTCTTGTGTCCCTTATGGCTCTAATCTGATAGTGGTAGTGGGGTGGTAGATGTCTAGTCTCCCTTATGGCTCTAATCTGATAGTGGTAGTGGGTGGTAGATGTCTAGTCTCCCTTATGGCTCTAATCTGATAGTGGGCTGGTTGATGTCTAGTCTCCCTTATGGCTCTAATCTGATAGTGGTAGTGGGGTGGTAGATGTCTAGTCTCCCTTATGGCTCTAATCTGATAGTGGTAGTGGGGTGGTAGATGTCTAGTCTCCCTTATGGCTCTAATCTGATAGTGGTAGTGGGGTGGTAGATGTCTAGTCTCCCTTATGGCTCTAATCTGATAGTGGGGTGGTGATGTCTAGTCTCCCTTATGGCTCTAATCTGATAGTGGTAGTGGGGTGGTAGATGTCTAGTCTCCCTTATGGCTCTAATCTGATAGTGGTAGTGGGGTGGTAGATGTCTAGTCTCCCTTATGGCTCTAATCTGATAGTGGTAGTGGGGTGGTAGATGTCTAGTCTCCCTTATGGCTCTAATCTGATAGTGGTAGTGGTGGAAGTCTAGTCTCCCTTATGGCTCTAATCTGATAGTGGTAGTGGGGTGGTAGATGTCTAGTCTCCCTTATGGCTCTAATCTGATAGTGGTAGTGGGGTGGTAGATGTCTAGTCTCCCTTATGGCTCTAATCTGATAGTGGTAGTGGGGTGGTAGATGTCTAGTCTCCCTTATGGCTCTAATCTGATAGTGGTAGTGGGGTGGTAGATGTCTAGTCTCCCTTATGGCTCTAATCTGATAGTGGTAGTGGGTGGTAGATGTCTAGTCTCCCTTATGGCTCTAATCTGATAGTGGTAGTATGTCTAGTCTCCCTTATGGCTCTAATCTGATAGTGGTAGTGGGGTGGTAGATGTCTAGTCTCCCTTATGGCTCTAATCTGATAGTGGTAGTGGGGTGGTAGATGTCTAGTCTCCCTTATGGCTCTAATCTGATAGTGGTAGTGGGGTGGTAGATGTCTAGTCTCCCTTATGGCTCTAATCTGATAGTGGGATGTTGGAAGTCTAGTCTCCCTTATGGCTCTAATCTGATAGTGGTAGTGGGGTGGTAGATGTCTAGTCTCCCTTATGGCTCTAATCTGATAGTGGTAGTGGGATGGTAGATGTCTACTCCCTTTATGCTCTAATCTGATAGTGGTAGTGGGTGGTAGATGTCTAGTCTCCCTTATGGCTCTAATCTGATAGTGGTAGAGGGGTGTTAAATGTCTTGTCTCCCTTATGGCTCTAATCTGATAGTGGTAGTGGGGTGGTAGATGTCTAGTCTCCCTTATGGCTCTAATCTGATAGTGGTAGTGGGGTGGTAGATGTCTAGTCTCCCTTATGGCTCTAATCTGATAGTGGGCTGGTTGATGTCTAGTCTCCCTTATGGCTCTAATCTGATAGTGGTAGTGGGGTGGTAGATGTCTATCTCCCTTATGGCTCTAATCTGATAGTGGTAGTGGGGTGTAGATGTCTAGTCTCCCTTATGGCTCTAATCTGATAGTGGTAGTGGGGTGGTAGATGTCTAGTCTCCCTTATGGCTCTAATCTGATAGTGGGGTGGAGATGTCTAGTCTCCCTTATGGCTCTAATCTGATAGTGGTAGTGGGGTGGTAGATGTCTAGTCTCCCTTATGGCTCTAATCTGATAGTGGTAGTGGGGTGGTAGATGTCTAGTCTCCCTTATGGCTCTAATCTGATAGTGGTAGTGGGGTGGTAGATGTCTAGTCTCCCTTATGCTCTAATCTGATAGTGGTAGTGGGTGGTAGATGTCTAGTCTCCCTTATGGCTCTAATCTGATAGTGGGCTGGTTGATGTCTAGTCTCCCTTATGGCTCTAATCTGATAGTGGTAGTGTGTCTAGTCTCCCTTATGGCTCTAATCTGATAGTGGTAGTGGGGTGGTAGATGTCTAGTCTCCCTTATGGCTCTAATCTGATAGTGGTAGTGGGGTGGTAGATGTCTAGTCTCCCTTATGGCTCTAATCTGATAGTGGGGTGGTAGATGTCTAGTCTCCCTTATGGCTCTAATCTGATAGTGGTAGTGGGGTGGTAGATGTCTAGTCTCCCTTATGGCTCTAATCTGATAGTGGTAGTGGGGTGGTAGATGTCTAGTCTCCCTTATGGCTCTAATCTGATAGTGGTAGTGGGGTGGTAGATGTCTAGTCTCCTTATGGCTCTAATCTGATAGTGGTAGTGGGTGGTAATGTCTAGTCTCCCTTATGGCTCTAATCTGATAGTGGTAGTGGGTGGTAGATGTCTAGTCTCCCTTATGGCTCTAATCTGATAGTGGTAGTGGGGTGGTAGATGTCTAGTCTCCCTTATGGCTCTAATCTGATAGTGGTAGTGGGGTGGTAGATGTCTAGTCTCCCTTATGGCTCTAATCTGATAGTGGTAGTGGGGTGGTAGATGTCTAGTCTCCCTTATGGCTCTAATCTGATAGTGGTAGTGGGGTGGTAGATGTCTAGTCTCCCTTATGGCTCTAATCTGATAGTGGGGTGGTAGATGTCTAGTCTCCCTTATGGCTCTAATCTGATAGTGGTAGTGGGGTGGTAGATGTCTAGTCTCCCTTATGGCTCTAATCTGATAGTGGTAGTGGGGTGGTAGATGTCTAGTCTCCCTTATGCTCTAATCTGATAGTGGGATGTTCGATGTCTAGTCTCCCTTATGGCTCTAATCTGATAGTGGTAGTGGGGTGGTAGATGTCTAGTCTCCCTTATGGCTCTAATCTGATAGTGGTAGTGGGATGGTAGATGTCTACTCTCCTTTATGCTCTAATCTGATAGTGGTAGTGGGTGGTAGATGTCTAGTCTCCCTTATGGCTCTAATCTGATAGTGGTAGTGGGGTGGTAGATGTCTAGTCTCCCTTATGGCTCTAATCTGATAGTGGGCTGGTTGATGTCTAGTCTCCCTTATGGCTCTAATCTGATAGTGGTAGTGGGGTGGTAGATGTCTATCTCCCTTATGGCTCTAATCTGATAGTGGTAGTGGGGTGGTAGATGTCTAGTCTCCCTTATGGCTCTAATCTGATAGTGGTAGTGGGGTGGTAGATGTCTAGTCTCCCTTATGGCTCTAATCTGATAGTGGTAGTGGGGTGGTAGATGTCTAGTCTCCCTTATGGCTCTAATCTGATAGTGGTAGTGGGGTGGTAGATGTCTAGTCTCCCTTATGGCTCTAATCTGATAGTGGTAGTGGGGTGGTAGATGTCTATCTCCCTTATGGCTCTAATCTGATAGTGGTAGTGGGGTGGTAGATGTCTAGGCTCCCTTATGGCTCTAATCTGATAGTGGGGTGGATGATGTCTAGTCTCCCTTATGGCTCTAATCTGATAGTGGTAGTGGGGCGGTAGATGTCTAGTCTCCCTTATGGCTCTAATCTGATAGTGGTAGTGGGGTGGTAGATGTCTAGTCTCCCTTATGGCTCTAATCTGATAGTGGGATGGTGGAAGTCTAGTCTCCCTTATGGCTCTAATCTGATAGTGGTAGTGGGGTGGTAGATGTCTAGTCTCCCTTATGGCTCTAATCTGATAGTGGTAGTGGGGTGGTAGATGTCTAGTCTCCCTTATGGCTCTAATCTGATAGTGGTAGTGGGGTGGTAGATGTCTAGTCTCCTTTATGCTCTAATCTGATAGTGGTAGTGGGGTGGTAGATGTCTAGTCTCCCTTATGGCTCTAATCTGATAGTGGTAGTGGGGTGGTAGATGTCTAGTCTCCCTTATGGCTCTAATCTGATAGTGGTAGTGGGGTGGTAGATGTCTAGTCTCCCTTATGGCTCTAATCTGATAGTGGTAGTGGGGTGGTAGATGTCTAGTCTCCCTTATGGCTCTAATCTGATAGTGGGATGGTGGATGTCTAGTCTCCCTTATGGCTCTAATCTGATAGTGGTAGTGGGGTGGTAGATGTCTAGTCTCCCTTATGGCTCTAATCTGATAGTGGTAGTGGGGTGGTAGATGTCTAGTCTCCCTTATGGCTCTAATCTGATAGTGGTAGTGGGGTGGTAGATGTCTAGTCTCCCTTATGGCTCTAATCTGATAGTGGTAGTGGGGTGGTAGATGTCTAGTCTCCCTTATGGCTCTAATCTGATAGTGGTAGTGGGTGGTAGATGTCTAGTCTCCCTTATGGCTCTAATCTGATAGTGGTAGTGTTGGAAGTCTAGTCTCCCTTATGGCTCTAATCTGATAGTGGTAGTGGGGTGGTAGATGTCTAGTCTCCCTTATGGCTCTAATCTGATAGTGGTAGTGGGGTGGTAGATGTCTAGTCTCCCTTATGGCTCTAATCTGATAGTGGTAGTGGGTGGTAGATGTCTAGTCTCCCTTATGGCTCTAATCTGATAGTGGTAGTGGGGTGGTAGATGTCTAGTCTCCTTTATGCTCTAATCTGATAGTGGTAGTAGGGTGGTAGATGTCTAGTCTCCCTTATGGCTCTAATCTGGTAGTGGGTGGTAGATGTCTAGTCTCCCTTATGGCTCTAATCTGATAGTGGTAGTGGGGTGGTAGATGTCTCGGCTCCCTTATGGCTCTAATCTGATAGTGGTAGTGGGGTGGTAGATGTCTAGCTCCCTTATGGCTCTAATCTGATAGTGGTAGTGGGGTGGTAGATGTCTAGTCTCCCTTATGGCTCTAATCTGATGTGGTAGTGGGTGGTAGATGTCTAGTCTCCCTTATGGCTCTAATCTGATAGTGGTAGTGGGGTGGTAGATGTCTAGTCTCCCTTATGGCTCTAATCTGATAGTGGTAGATGTCTAGTCTCCCTTATGGCTCTAATCTGATAGTGGTAGTGGGGTGGTAGATGTCTAGTCTCCCTTATGGCTCTAATCTGATAGTGGTAGTGGGGTGGTAGATGTCTAGTCTCCCTTATGGCTCTAATCTGATAGTGGGATGTTGGAAGTCTAGTCTCCCTTATGGCTCTAATCTGATAGTGGTAGTGGGGTGGTAGATGTCTAGTCTCCCTTATGGCTCTAATCTGATAGTGGTAGTGGGGTGGTAGATGTCTAGTCTCCTTTATGCTCTAATCTGATAGTGGTAGTGGGTGGTAGATGTCTAGTCTCCCTTATGGCTCTAATCTGATAGTGGTAGTGGGGTGGTAAATGTCTTGTCTCCCTTATGGCTCTAATCTGATAGTGGTAGTGGGGTGGTAGATGTCTAGTCTCCCTTATGGCTCTAATCTGATAGTGGTAGTGGGGTGGTAGATGTCTAGTCTCCCTTATGGCTCTAATCTGATAGTGGGGTGGTAGATGTCTAGTCTCCCTTATGGCTCTAATCTGATAGTGGGGTGGTAGATGTCTAGTCTCCCTTATGGCTCTAATCTGATAGTGGTAGTGGGTGGTAGATGTCTATCTCCCTTATGGCTCTAATCTGATAGTGGTAGTGGGGTGGTAGATGTCTAGTCTCCCTTATGGCTCTAATCTGATAGTGGTAGTGGGGTGGTAGATGTCTAGTCTCCCTTATGGCTCTAATCTGATAGTGGTAGTGGGGTGGTAGATGTCTAGTCTCCCTTATGGCTCTAATCTGATAGTGGTAGTGGGGTGGTAGATGTCTAGTCTCCCTTATGGCTCTAATCTGATAGTGGTAGTGGGGTGGTAGATGTCTAGTCTCCCTTATGGCTCTAATCTGATAGTGGTAGTGGGGTGGTAGATGTCTAGTCTCCCTTATGGCTCTAATCTGATAGTGGTAGTGGGTGGTAGATGTCTAGTCTCCCTTATGGCTCTAATCTGATAGTGGTAGTGGGGTGGTAGATGTCTAGTCTCCTTATGGCTCTAATCTGATAGTGGTAGTGGGGTGGTAGATGTCTAGTCTCCCTTATGGCTCTAATCTGATAGTGGTAGTGGGGTGGTAGATGTCTAGTCTCCCTTATGGCTCTAATCTGATAGTGGTAGTGGGGTGGTAGATGTCTAGTCTCCCTTATGGCTCTAATCTGATAGTGGTAGTGGGGTGGTAGATGTCTAGTCTCCCTTATGGCTCTAATCTGATAGTGGTAGATGTCTAGTCTCCCTTATGGCTCTAATCTGATAGTGGTAGTGGGGTGGTAGATGTCTAGTCTCCCTTATGGCTCTAATCTGATAGTGGTAGTGGGGTGGTAGATGTCTTGTCTCCCTTATGGCTCTAATCTGATAGTGGTAGTGGGTGGTAGATGTCTAGTCTCCCTTATGGCTCTAATCTGATAGTGGTATGTTGGAGTCTAGTCTCCCTTATGGCTCTAATCTGATAGTGGTAGTGGGGTGGTAGATGTCTAGTCTCCCTTATGGCTCTAATCTGATAGTGGTAGTGGGGTGGTAGATGTCTACTCCCCTTATGCTCTAATCTGATAGTGGTAGTGGGTGGTAGATGTCTAGTCTCCCTTATGGCTCTAATCTGATAGTGGTAGTGGGGTGGTAGATGTCTAGTCTCCCTTATGGCTCTAATCTGATAGTGGTAGTGGGGTGGTAGATGTCTAGTCTCCCTTATGGCTCTAATCTGATAGTGGTAGTGGGGTGGTAGATGTCTAGTCTCCCTTATGGCTCTATATCTGATAGTGGGGTGGTTGATGTCTAGTCTCCCTTATGGCTCTAATCTGATAGTGGTAGTGGGGTGGTAGATGTCTAGTCTCCCTTATGGCTCTAATCTGATAGTGGTAGTGGGGTGTAGATGTCTAGTCTCCCTTATGGCTCTAATCTGATAGTGGTAGTGGGGTGGTAGATGTCTAGTCTCCTTATGGCTCTAATCTGATAGTGGGGTGGGGATGATGTCTAGTCTCCCTTATGGCTCTAATCTGATAGTGGTAGTGGGGTGGTAGATGTCTTGTCTCCCTTATGGCTCTAATCTGATAGTGGTAGTGGGGTGGTAGATGTCTAGTCTCCCTTATGGCTCTAATCTGATAGTGGTAGTGGGGTGGTAGATGTCTAGTCTCCCTTATGGCTCTAATCTGATAGTGGTAGTGGGGTGGTAGATGTCTAGTCTCCCTTATGGCTCTAATCTGATAGTGGGGTGGTAGATGTCTAGTCTCCCTTATGGCTCTAATCTGATAGTGGTAGATGTCTAGACTCCCCTTATGGCTCTAATCTGATAGTGGTAGTGGGGTGGTAGATGTCTAGTCTCCCTTATGGCTCTAATCTGATAGTGGTAGTGGGGTGGTAGATGTCTAGTCTCCCTTATGGCTCTAATCTGATAGTGGGGTGGTGATGTCTAGTCTCCTTATGGCTCTAATCTGATAGTGGTAGTGGGGTGGTAGATGTCTAGTCTCCCTTATGGCTCTAATCTGATAGTGGTAGTGGGGTGGTAGATGTCTAGTCTCCCTTATGGCTCTAATCTGATAGTGGTAGTGGGGTGGTAGATGTCTAGTCTCCCTTATGGCTCTAATCTGATAGTGGTAGTGGGGTGGTAGATGTCTTTTCCCCTTATGGCTCTAATCTGATAGTGGTAGTGGGGTGGTAGATGTCTAGTCTCCCTTATGGCTCTAATCTGATAGTGGTAGTGGGGTGGTAGATGTCTAGTCTCCCTTATGGCTCTAATCTGATAGTGGTAGTGGGGTGGTGATGTCTTGTCTCCCTCTTGGCTCTGGGGGTGGGGTGGTAGATGTCTTGTCTCCCTTATGGCTCTAATCTGATAGTGGTAGTGGGGTGTAGATGTCTAGTCTCCCTTATGGCTCTAATCTGATAGTGGTATGGGGTGGTAGATGTCTAGTCTCCTTATGGCTCTAATCTGATAGTGGTAGTGGGTGGTAGATGTCTAGTCTCCCTTATGGCTCTAATCTGATAGTGGTAGTGGGGTGGTAGATGTCTAGTCTCCCTTATGGCTCTAATCTGATAGTGGTAGTGGGTGGTAGATGTCTAGTCTCCCTTATGGCTCTAATCTGATAGTGGGATGGTCGATGTCTAGTCTCCCTTATGGCTCTAATCTGATAGTGGTAGTGGGTGGTAGATGTCTAGTCTCCTTTGGCTCTAATCTGATAGTGGTAGTGGGGTGGTAGATGTCTAGTCTCCTTTATGGCTCTAATCTGATAGTGGTAGTGGGGTGGTAGATGTCTAGTCTCCCTTATGGCTCTAATCTGATAGTGGTAGTGGGGTGGTAGATGTCTAGTCTCCCTTATGGCTCTAATCTGATAGTGGGGTGGTTGATGTCTAGTCTCCCTTATGGCTCTAATCTGATAGTGGTAGTGGGGTGGTAGATGTCTATCTCCCTTATGGCTCTAATCTGATAGTGGTAGTGGGGTGGTAGATGTCTAGTCTCCCTTATGGCTCTAATCTGATAGTGGTAGTGGGGTGGTAGATGTCTAGTCTCCCTTATGGCTCTAATCTGATAGTGGTAGTGGGTGGTAGATGTCTAGTCTCCCTTATGGCTCTAATCTGATAGTGGTAGTGGGGTGGTAGATGTCTAGTCTCCCTTATGGCTCTAATCTGATAGTGGTAGTGGGGTGGTAGATGTCTAGTCTCCCTTATGGCTCTAATCTGATAGTGGTAGTGGGGTGGTAGATGTCTAGTCTCCCTTATGGCTCTAATCTGATAGTGGGGTGGTGATGTCTAGTCTCCCTTATGGCTCTAATCTGATAGTGGTAGTGGGGTGGTAGATGTCTAGTCTCCCTTATGGCTCTAATCTGATAGTGGTAGTGGGGTGGTAGATGTCTAGTCTCCCTTTGGCTCTAATCTGATAGTGGGAGTTGGAAGTCTAGTCTCCCTTATGGCTCTAATCTGATAGTGGTAGTGGGGTGGTAGATGTCTAGTCTCCCTTATGGCTCTAATCTGATAGTGGTAGTGGGGTGGTAGATGTCTAGTCTCCCTTATGGCTCTAATCTGATAGTGGTAGTGGGGTGGTAGATGTCTAGTCTCCTTTATGCTCTAATCTGATAGTGGTAGTGGGGTGGTAGATGTCTAGTCTCCCTTATGGCTCTAATCTGATAGTGGTAGTGGGGTGGTAGATGTCTAGTCTCCCTTATGGCTCTAATCTGATAGTGGTAGTGGGGTGGTAGATGTCTAGTCTCCCTTATGGCTCTAATCTGATAGTGGTAGTGGGGTGGTAGATGTCTAGTCTCCCTTATGGCTCTAATCTGATAGTGGTATGTTGGAAGTCTAGTCTCCCTTATGGCTCTAATCTGATAGTGGTAGTGGGGTGGTAGATGTCTAGTCTCCCTTATGGCTCTAATCTGATAGTGGTAGTGTGGTGGTAGATGTCTAGTCTCCCTTATGGCTCTAATCTGATAGTGGTAGTGGGGTGGTAGATGTCTAGTCTCCCTTATGGCTCTAATCTGATAGTGGTAGTGGGGTGGTAGATGTCTAGTCTCCCTTATGGCTCTAATCTGATAGTGGTAGTGGGGTGGTAGATGTCTAGTCTCCCTTATGGCTCTAATCTGATAGTGGGGTGGTAGATGTCTAGTCTCCCTTATGGCTCTAATCTGATAGTGGTAGTGGGGTGGTAGATGTCTAGTCTCCCTTATGGCTCTAATCTGATAGTGGTAGTGGGTGGTAGATGTCTAGTCTCCCTTATGGCTCTAATCTGATAGTGGTAGTGGGGTGGTAGATGTCTAGTCTCCCTTATGGCTCTAATCTGATAGTGGTAGTGGGGTGGTAGATGTCTAGTCTCCTTATGCTCTAATCTGATAGTGGTAGTGGGTGGTAGATGTCTAGTCTCCCTTATGGCTCTAATCTGATAGTTGGGTGGTAGATGTCTAGTCTCCCTTATGGCTCTAATCTGATAGTGGTAGTGGGGTGGTAGATGTCTAGTCTCCCTTATGGCTCTAATCTGATAGTGGTAGTGGGGTGGTAGATGTCTAGCTCCCTTATGGCTCTAATCTGATAGTGGTAGTGGGGTGGTAGATGTCTAGTCTCCCTTATGGCTCTAATCTGATAGTGGTAGTGGGGTGGTAGATGTCTAGTCTCCCTTATGGCTCTAATCTGATAGTGGTAGTGGGGTGGTAGATGTCTAGTCTCCCTTATGGCTCTAATCTGATAGTGGTAGATGTCTAGTCTCCCTTATGGCTCTAATCTGATAGTGGTAGTGGGGTGGTAGATGTCTAGTCTCCCTTATGGCTCTAATCTGATAGTGGTAGTGGGGTGGTAGATGTCTAGTCTCCCTTATGGCTCTAATCTGATAGTGGGATGTTCGAAGTCTAGTCTCCCTTATGGCTCTAATCTGATAGTGGTAGTGGGGTGGTAGATGTCTAGTCTCCCTTATGGCTCTAATCTGATAGTGGTAGTGGGGTGGTAGATGTCTAGTCTCCTTTATGCTCTAATCTGATAGTGGTAGTGGGTGGTAGATGTCTAGTCTCCCTTATGGCTCTAATCTGATAGTGGTAGTGGGGTGGTAGATGTCTAGTCTCCCTTATGGCTCTAATCTGATAGTGGTAGTGGGGTGGTAGATGTCTAGTCTCCCTTATGGCTCTAATCTGATAGTGGTAGTGGGGTGGTAGATGTCTAGTCTCCCTTATGGCTCTAATCTGATAGTGGGTGGATGATGTCAAGTCTCCCTTATGGCTCTAATCTGATAGTGGGGTGGATGATGTCTTGTCTCCCTTATGGCTCTAATCTGATAGTGGTAGTGGGGTGGTAGATGTCTATCTCCCTTATGGCTCTAATCTGATAGTGGTAGTGGGGTGGTAGATGTCTAGTCTCCCTTATGGCTCTAATCTGATAGTGGTAGTGGGGTGGTAGATGTCTAGTCTCCCTTATGGCTCTAATCTGATAGTGGTAGTGGGTGGTAGATGTCTAGTCCCTTATGGCTCTAATCTGATAGTGGTAGTGGGGTGGTAGATGTCTAGTCTCCCTTATGGCTCTAATCTGATAGTGGTAGTGGGGTGGTAGATGTCTAGTCTCCCTTATGGCTCTAATCTGATAGTGGTAGTGGGGTGGTAGATGTCTAGTCTCCCTTATGGCTCTAATCTGATAGTGGTAGTGGGGTGGTAGATGTCTAGTCTCCCTTATGGCTCTAATCTGATAGTGGTAGTGGGGTGGTAGATGTCTAGTCTCCCTTATGGCTCTAATCTGATAGTGGTATATGTCTAGTCTCCCTTATGGCTCTAATCTGATAGTGGTAGTGGGGTGGTAGATGTCTAGTCTCCCTTATGGCTCTAATCTGATAGTGGTAGTGGGGTGGTAGATGTCTAGTCTCCCTTATGGCTCTAATCTGATAGTGGTAGTGGGTGGTAGATGTCTAGTCTCCCTTATGGCTCTAATCTGATAGTGGTAGTGGGGTGGTAGATGTCTAGTCTCCCTTATGGCTCTAATCTGATAGTGGTAGTGGGGTGGTAGATGTCTAGTCTCCTTTATGGCTCTAATCTGATAGTGGTAGTGGGTGGTAGATGTCTAGTCTCCCTTATGGCTCTAATCTGATAGTGGTAGTGGGGTGGTAGATGTCTAGTCTCCCTTATGGCTCTAATCTGATAGTGGTAGTGGGGTGGTAGATGTCTAGTCTCCCTTATGGCTCTAATCTGATAGTGGTAGTGGGTGGTAGATGTCTAGTCTCCCTTATGGCTCTAATCTGATAGTGGGTGGTTGATGTCTAGTCTCCCTTATGGCTCTAATCTGATAGTGGTAGTGGGGTGGTAGATGTCTATCTCCCTTATGGCTCTAATCTGATAGTGGTAGTGGGGTGGTAGATGTCTAGTCTCCCTTATGGCTCTAATCTGATAGTGGTAGTGGGGTGGTAGATGTCTAGTCTCCCTTATGGCTCTAATCTGATAGTGGTAGTGGGGTGGTAGATGTCTAGTCTCCCTTATGGCTCTAATCTGATAGTGGTAGTGGGGTGGTAGATGTCTAGTCTCCCTTATGCTCTAATCTGATAGTGGTAGTGGGGTGGTAGATGTCTAGTCTCCCTTATGGCTCTAATCTGATAGTGGGTGGTTGATGTCTAGTCTCCCTTATGGCTCTAATCTGATAGTGGTAGATGTCTAGACCCCCCTTATGGCTCTAATCTGATAGTGGTAGTGGGGTGGTAGATGTCTAGTCTCCCTTATGGCTCTAATCTGATAGTGGTAGTGGGGTGGTAGATGTCTAGTCTCCCTTATGGCTCTAATCTGATAGTGGTAGTGGGGTGGTAGATGTCTAGTCTCCCTTATGGCTCTAATCTGATAGTGGTAGTGGGGTGGTAGATGTCTAGTCTCCCTTATGGCTCTAATCTGATAGTGGTAGTGGGATGGTAGATGTCTAGTCTCCCTTATGGCTCTATTCTGATAGTGGTATATGTCTAGTCTCCCTTATGGCTCTAATCTGATAGTGGTAGTGGGGTGGTAGATGTCTTGTCTCCCTTATGGCTCTAATCTGATATTGGTATTGGGTGGTAGATGTCTAGAGTCCCTTATGGCTCTAATCTGATAGTGGGATGTTCGAAGTCTAGTCTCCCTTATGGCTCTAGTCTGATAGTGGTAGTGGGGTGGTAGATGTCTAGTCTCCCTTATGACTCTAATCTGATAGTGGTAGTCCGATGGTAGACGTCTACTCCCCTTTAATGCTCTAATCTAATAGTGGTAGTGGGTGGTAGATGTCTAGTCTCCCTTATGGCTCTAATCTGATAGTGGTAGAGGGGTGTTAAATGTCTTGTGTCCCTTATGGCTCTAATCTGATGGTGGTAGTGGGGTGGTAGATGTCTAGTCTCCCTTATGGCTCTAATCTGATAGTGGTAGTGGGATGGTAGATGTCTAGTCTCCCTTATGGCTCTATTCTGATACTGGGCTGGTTGATGTCTAGTCTCCCTTATGGCTCTAATCTGATAGTGGTAGTGGGGTGGTAGATGTCTATACTCCCTTATGGCTCTAATCTGATAGTGGTAGTGGGGTGGTAGATGTCTAGTCTCCCTTATGGCTCTAATCTGATAGTGGTAGTGGGGTGGTAGATGTCTAGTCTCCCTTATGGCTCTAATCTGATAGTGGGGTGGATGATGTCTAGTCTCCCTTATGGCTCTAATCTGATAGTGGTAGTGGGGTGGTAGATGTCTAGTCTCCCTTATGGCTCTAATCTGATAGTGGTAGTGGGGTGGTAGATGTCTAGTCTCCCTTATGGCTCTAATCTGATAGTGGTAGTGGGGTGGTAGATGTCTAGTCTCCCTTATGGCTCTAATCTGATAGTGGTAGTGGGTGGTAGATGTCTAGTCTCCCTTATGGCTCTAATCTGATAGTGGTAGTGGGGTGGTAGATGTCTAGTCTCCCTTATGGCTCTAATCTGATAGTGGTAGTGGGGTGGTAGATGTCTAGTCTCCCTTATGGCTCTAATCTGATAGTGGTAGTATGTCTAGTCTCCCTTATGGCTCTAATCTGATAGTGGTAGTGGGGTGGTAGATGTCTAGTCTCCCTTATGGCTCTAATCTGATAGTGGTAGTGGGGTGGTAGATGTCTAGTCTCCCTTATGGCTCTAATCTGATAGTGGTAGTGGGGTGGTAGATGTCTAGTCTCCCTTATGGCTCTAATCTGATAGTGGGGTGGTGGAAGTCTAGTCTCCCTTATGGCTCTAATCTGATAGTGGTAGTGGGGTGGTAGATGTCTAGTCTCCCTTATGGCTCTAATCTGATAGTGGTAGTGGGTGGTAGATGTCTAGTCTCCCTTATGGCTCTAATCTGATAGTGGTATGGTGGAAGTCTAGTCTCCCTTATGGCTCTAATCTGATAGTGGTAGTGGGGTGGTAGATGTCTACTCCCCTTATGGCTCTAATCTGATAGTGGTAGTGGGTGGTAGATGTCTAGTCTCCCTTATGGCTCTAATCTGATAGTGGTAGTGGGGTGTTAGATGTCTTGTCTCCCTTATGGCTCTAATCTGATAGTGGTAGTGGGGTGGTAGATGTCTAGTCTCCCTTATGGCTCTAATCTGATAGTGGTAGTGGGTGGTAGATGTCTAGTCTCCCTTATGGCTCTAATCTGATAGTGGGGTGGTTGATGTCTAGTCTCCCTTATGGCTCTAATCTGATAGTGGTAGTGGGGTGGTAGATGTCTATCTCCCTTATGGCTCTAATCTGATAGTGGTAGTGGGGTGTAGATGTCTAGTCTCCCTTATGGCTCTAATCTGATAGTGGTAGTGGGGTGGTAGATGTCTAGTCTCCCTTATGGCTCTAATCTGATAGTGGGGTGGTGATGTCTAGTCTCCCTTATGGCTCTAATCTGATAGTGGTAGTGGGGTGGTAGATGTCTAGTCTCCCTTATGGCTCTAATCTGATAGTGGTAGTGGGGTGGTAGATGTCTAGTCTCCCTTATGGCTCTAATCTGATAGTGGTAGTGGGGTGGTAGATGTCTAGTCTCCCTTATGGCTCTAATCTGATAGTGGTAGTGGGGTGGTAGATGTCTAGTCTCCCTTATGGCTCTAATCTGATAGTGGGTGGTTGATGTCTAGTCTCCCTTATGGCTCTAATCTGATAGTGGTAGATGTCTAGACTCCCTTATGGCTCTAATCTGATAGTGGTAGTGGGGTGGTAGATGTCTAGTCTCCCTTATGGCTCTAATCTGATAGTGGTAGTGGGGTGGTAGATGTCTAGTCTCCCTTATGGCTCTAATCTGATAGTGGGGTGGTGATGTCTAGTCTCCCTTATGGCTCTAATCTGATAGTGGTAGTGGGGTGGTAGATGTCTAGTCTCCCTTATGGCTCTAATCTGATAGTGGTAGTGGGGTGGTAGATGTCTAGTCTCCCTTATGGCTCTAATCTGATAGTGGTAGTGGGGTGGTAGATGTCTAGTCTCCCTTATGGCTCTAATCTGATAGTGGTAGTGGGGTGGTAGATGTCTAGTCTCCCTTATGGCTCTAATCTGATAGTGGTAGTGGGGTGGTAGATGTCTAGTCTCCCTTATGGCTCTAATCTGATAGTGGTAGTGGGGTGGTAGATGTCTAGTCTCCCTTATGGCTCTAATCTGATAGTGGTAGTGGGGTGGTAGATGTCTAGTCTCCCTTATGGCTCTAATCTGATAGTGGTAGTGGGGTGGTAGATGTCTAGTCTCCCTTATGGCTCTAATCTGATAGTGGTAGTGGGGTGGTAGATGTCTAGTCTCCCTTATGGCTCTAATCTGATAGTGGGGTGGTGATGTCTAGTCTCCCTTATGGCTCTAATCTGATAGTGGTAGTGGGGTGGTAGATGTCTAGTCTCCCTTATGGCTCTAATCTGATAGTGGTAGTGGGGTGGTAGATGTCTAGTCTCCCTTATGGCTCTAATCTGATAGTGGGATGTTGAAGATCTAGTCTCCCTTATGGCTCTAATCTGATAGTGGTAGTGGGGTGGTAGATGTCTAGTCTCCCTTATGGCTCTAATCTGATAGTGGTAGTGGGGTGGTAGATGTCTAGTCTCCTTTATGGCTCTAATCTGATAGTGGTAGTGGGTGGTAGATGTCTAGTCTCCCTTATGGCTCTAATCTGATAGTGGTAGTGGGGTGGTAGATGTCTAGTCTCCCTTATGGCTCTAATCTGATAGTGGGGTGGTTGATGTCTAGTCTCCCTTATGGCTCTAATCTGATAGTGGTAGTGGGGTGGTAGATGTCTATCTCCCTTATGGCTCTAATCTGATAGTGGTAGTGGGGTGGTAGATGTCTAGTCTCCCTTATGGCTCTAATCTGATAGTGGTAGTGGGGTGGTAGATGTCTAGTCTCCCTTATGGCTCTAATCTGATAGTGGTAGTGGGGTGGTAGATGTCTAGTCTCCCTTATGGCTCTAATCTGATAGTGGTAGTGGGGTGGTAGATGTCTAGTCTCCCTTATGGCTCTAATCTGATAGTGGTAGTGGGGTGGTAGATGTCTATCTCCCTTATGGCTCTAATCTGATAGTGGTAGTGGGGTGGTAGATGTCTAGTCTCCCTTATGGCTCTAATCTGATAGTGGGGTGGATGATGTCTAGTCTCCCTTATGGCTCTAATCTGATAGTGGTAGTGGGGTGGTAGATGTCTAGTCTCCCTTATGGCTCTAATCTGATAGTGGTAGTGGGGTGGTAGATGTCTAGTCTCCCTTATGGCTCTAATCTGATAGTGGGATGGTAGATGTCTAGTCTCCCTTATGGCTCTAATCTGATAGTGGTAGTGGGGTGGTAGATGTCTAGTCTCCCTTATGGCTCTAATCTGATAGTGGTAGTGGGGTGGTAGATGTCTAGTCTCCCTTATGGCTCTAATCTGATAGTGGTAGTGGGGTGGTAGATGTCTAGTCTCCTTATGGCTCTAATCTGATAGTGGTAGTGGGGTGGTAGATGTCTAGTCTCCCTTATGGCTCTAATCTGATAGTGGTAGTGGGGTGGTAGATGTCTAGTCTCCCTTATGGCTCTAATCTGATAGTGGTAGTGGGGTGGTAGATGTCTAGTCTCCCTTATGGCTCTAATCTGATAGTGGGGTGGTGATGTCTAGTCTCCCTTATGGCTCTAATCTGATAGTGGTAGTGGGGTGGTAGATGTCTAGTCTCCCTTATGGCTCTAATCTGATAGTGGTAGTGGGGTGGTAGATGTCTAGTCTCCCTTATGGCTCTAATCTGATAGTGGGTGGTGGAAGTCTAGTCTCCCTTATGGCTCTAATCTGATAGTGGTAGTGGGGTGGTAGATGTCTAGTCTCCCTTATGGCTCTATTCTGATACTGGGCTGGTTGATGTCTAGTCTCCCTTGTGGCTCTAATCTGATAGTGGTAGTGGGGTGGTAGATGTCAAGTCTCCCTTATCGCTCTAGTCTGATAGTGGTAGTGGGGTGGTAGATGTCTAGTCTCCCTTATGGCTCCAATCTGATAGTGGTAGTGGGGTGGTTGATGCATGGTTTCCCTTATGGCTCTAATCTGATAGTGGTAGTGGGGTGGTAGATGTCTAGTCTCCTTATGGCTCTAATCTGATAGTGGTAGTGGGGTGGTAGATGTCAAGTCTCCCTTATGGCTCTAATCTGATAGTGGTAGTGGGTGGTAGATGTCTTGAGTCCCTTATGGCTCTAATCTGATAGTCGGGATGTTCGAAGTCTAGTCTCCCTTATGGCTCTAGTCTGATAGTGGTAGTGGGGTGGTAGAAGTCTAGTCTCCCTTATGAATCTAATCTGATAGTGGTAGTCCGATGGTAGACGTCTACTCTCCTTTACTGCTCTAATCTAATAGTGGTAGTGGGTGGTAGATGTCTTGTCTCCCTTATGGCTCTAATCTGATATTGGTATTGGGGTGGTAGATGTCTAGAGTCCCTTATGGCTCTAATCTGATGGTGGGATGTTCGAAGTCTAGTCTCCCTTATGGCTCTAATCTGATAGTGGTAGTGGGATGGTAGATGTCTAGTCTCCCTTATGGCTCTATTCTGATACTGGGCTGGTTGATGTCTAGTCTCCCTTATAGCCCTAATATGATAGTGGTAGTGGGGTGGTAGATGTCTAGTCTCCCTTATGGCTCTAATCTTATAGTGGTAGTGGGGTGGTAGATGTCTAGTCTCCCTTTTTGCTCTAATCTGATAGTGGTAGTGGGGTGGCAGAAGTCTAGTGTCCCTTTTGAATCTAATCTGATAGTGGTAGTCCGGTGGTAGACGTCTACTCTCCTTTACTGCTCTAATCTGATAGTGGTAGTGGGGTGGTAGATGTCAAGTCTCCCTAATCGCTCTAGTCTGATAGTGGTAGTGGGGTGGTAGAAGTCTAGTCTCCCTTATGAATCTAATCTGATAGTGGTAGTCCGGTGGTAGACGTCTACTCTCCTTTACTGCTCTAATCTAATAGTGGTAGTAGGGTCGTAGAAGTCTAGTCTCCTTTATGGCTCTAATCTGGTAGTGGGTGGTAGATGTCTTTTCTCCCTTATGGCTCTAATCTGAGAGTGGTATTGTGGTGTTAGATGTCTAGTATCCCTTATGGATCTAAGATGATAGTGGTAGTGGGGTGGTAGATGTCTCGGCTCCCTTATGGCTCTAATCTGATAGTGGTAGAGGGGTGTTAAATGTCTTGTCTCCCTTATGGCTCTAATCTGATGGTGGTAGTGGGGTGGTAGATGTCTAGTCTCCCTTATGTCTCTAATCTGATGGTGGTAGTGGGATGGTAGATGTCTAGTCTCCCTTATGGCTCTATTCTGATAGTGGTAGATGTCTAGACTCCCTTATGGCTCCAATCTGATAGTGGTAGTGGGGTGGTTGATGCATGGTTTCCCTTATGGCTCTAATCTGATAGTGGTAGTGGGGTGGTAGATGTCTAGTCTCCCTTATGGCTCTAATCTGATAGTGGTAGTGGGGTGGTAGATGTCAAGTCTCCCTTATGGCTCTAATCTGATAGTGGTAGTTGGGTGGTAGATGTCTTGAGTCCCTTATGGCTCTAATCTGATAGTCGGGATGTTCGACGTCTAGTCTCCCTTATGGCTCTAGTCTGATAGTGGTAGTGGGGTGGTAGAAGTCTAGTCTCCCTTATGAATCTAATCTGATAGTGGTAGTCCGATGGTAGACGTCTACTCTCCTTTACTGCTCTAATCTAATAGTGGTAGTGGGTGGTAGATGTCTTGTCTCCCTTATGGCTCTAATCTGATAGTGGTAGTGGGGTGGTAGATGTCTAGTCTCCCTTATGGCTCTAATCTGATAGTGGTATGTTGGAAGTCTAGTCTCCCTTATGGCTCTAATCTGATAGTGGTAGTGGGTGGTAGATGTCTAGTCTCCCTTATGGCTCTATTCTGATACTGGGCTGGTTGATGTCTAGTCTCCCTTATGGCTCTAATCTGATAGTGGTAGTGGGGTGGTAGATGTCTAGTCTCCCTTATGGCTCTAATCTGATAGTGGTAGTGGGGTGGTAGATGTCTAGTCTCCCTTATGGCTCTAATCTGATAGTGGTAGTGGGGTGGTAGATGTCTGGTCTCCCTTATGGCTCTAATCTGATAGTGGTAGTGGGGTGGTAGATGTCTAGTCTCCCTTATGGCTCTAATCTGATAGTGGTAGTGGGGTGGTAGATGTCTAGTCTCCCTTATGGCTCTAATCTGATAGTGGTAGTGGGTGGTAGATGTCTAGAGTCCCTTATGGCTCTAATCTGATAGTGGGATGTTCGAAGTCTAGTCTCCCTTATGGCTCTAATCTGATAGTGGTAGTGGGGTGGTAGATGTCTAGTCTCCCTTATGGCTCTAATCTGATAGTGGTAGTGGGATGGTAGATGTCTACTCTCCTTTATGCTCTAATCTGATAGTGGTAGTGGGTGGTAGATGTCTTGTCTCCCTTATGGCTCTAATCTGATAGTGGTAGTGGGGTGGTAGATGTCTAGTCTCCCTTATGGCTCTAATCTGATAGTGGGATGTTGAAGTCTAGTCTCCCTTATGGCTCTAATCTGATAGTGGTAGTGGGATGGTAGATGTCTAGTCTCCCTTATGGCTCTATTCTGATAGTGGGCTGGTTGATGTCTAGTCTCCCTTATGGCTCTAATCTGATAGTGGTAGTGGGGTGGTAGATGTCTAGTCTCCCTTATGGCTCTAATCTGATAGTGGTAGTGGGGTGGTAGATGTCTAGTCTCCCTTATGGCTCTAATCTGATAGTGGGATGTTGGAAGTCTAGTCTCCCTTATGGCTCTAATCTGATAGTGGTAGTGGGGTGGTAGATGTCTAGTCTCCCTTATGGCTCTAATCTGATAGTGGTAGTGGGGTGGTAGATGTCTAGTCTCCCTTATGGCTCTAATCTGATAGTGGTAGTGGGGTGGTAGATGTCTAGTCTCCTTTATGCTCTAATCTGATAGTGGTAGTGGGGTGGTAGATGTCTAGTCTCCCTTATGGCTCTAATCTGATAGTGGTAGTGGGGTGGTAGATGTCTAGTCTCCCTTATGGCTCTAATCTGATAGTGGTAGTGGGGTGGTAGATGTCTAGTCTCCTTTATGCTCTAATCTATAGTGGTAGTGGGTGGTAGATGTCTAGTCTCCTTTATGGCTCTAATCTGGTAGTGGGTGGTAGATGTCTTTTCTCCCTTATGGCTCTAATCTGATAGTGGTAGTGGGGTGGTAGATGTCTAGTCTCCCTTATGGCTCTAATCTGATAGTGGTAGTGGGGTGGTAGATGTCTAGTCTCCCTTATGGCTCTAATCTGATAGTGGTAGTGGGGTGGTAGATGTCTAGTCTCCCTTATGGCTCTAATCTGATAGTGGTAGTGGGGTGGTAGATGTCTAGTCTCCCTTATGGCTCTAATCTGATAGTGGTAGTGGGGTGGTAGATGTCTAGTCTCCCTTATGGCTCTATCTGATAGTGGTAGATGTCTAGTCTCCCTTATGGCTCTAATCTGATAGTGGTAGTGGGGTGGTAGATGTCTAGTCTCCCTTATGGCTCTAATCTGATAGTGGTAGTGGGGTGGTAGATGTCTAGTCTCCCTTATGGCTCTAATCTGATAGTGGTAGTGGGGTGGTAGATGTCTAGTCTCCCTTATGGCTCTAATCTGATAGTGGTAGTGGGTGGTAGATGTCTAGTCTCCCTTATGGCTCTAATCTGATAGTGGGATGTTCGATGTCTAGTCTCCCTTATGGCTCTAATCTGATAGTGGTAGTGGGGTGGTAGATGTCTAGTCTCCCTTATGGCTCTAATCTGATAGTGGTAGTGGGATGGTAGATGTCTACTCTCCTTTATGCTCTAATCTGATAGTGGTAGTGGGTGGTAGATGTCTTGTCTCCCTTATGGCTCTAATCTGATAGTGGTAGTGGGGTGGTAGATGTCTAGTCTCCCTTATGGCTCTAATCTGATAGTGGGATGTTGGAAGTCTAGTCTCCTTATGGCTCTAATCTGATAGTGGTAGTGGGGTGGTAGATGTCTAGTCTCCCTTATGGCTCTAATCTGATAGTGGTAGTGGGTGGTAGATGTCTAGTCTCCTTTATGCTCTAATCTGATAGTGGTAGTGGGTGGTAGATGTCTAGTCTCCCTTATGGCTCTAATCTGATAGTGGTAGATGTCTAGACTCCCTTATGGCTCTAATCTGATAGTGGTAGTGGGGTGGTAGATGTCTAGTCTCCCTTATGGCTCTAATCTGATAGTGGTAGTGGGGTGGTAGATGTCTAGTCTCCCTTATGGCTCTAATCTGATAGTGGTAGTGGGGTGGTAGATGTCTAGTCTCCCTTATGGCTCTAATCTGATAGTGGTAGTGGGTGGTAGATGTCTTGAGTCCCTTATGGCTCTAATCTGATAGTGGGATGTTCGAAGTCTAGTCTCCCTTATGGCTCTAATCTGATAGTGGTAGTGGGGTGGTAGATGTCTAGTCTCCCTTATGGCTCTAATCTGATAGTGGTAGTGGGGTGGTAGATGTCTAGTCTCCTTTATGCTCTAATCTGATAGTGGTAGTGGGTGGTAGATGTCTAGTCTCCCTTATGGCTCTAATCTGATAGTGGTAGTGGGGTGGTAGATGTCTAGTCTCCCTTATGGCTCTAATCTGATAGTGGTATGTTGGAAGTCTAGTCTCCCTTATGGCTCTAATCTGATAGTGGTAGTGGGGTGGTAGATGTCTAGTCTCCCTTATGGCTCTAATCTGATAGTGGGGGTTGATGTCTAGTCTCCCTTATGGCTCTAATCTGATAGTGGTAGTGGGGTGGTAGATGTCTAGTCTCCCTTATGGCTCTAATCTGATAGTGGTAGTGGGGTGGTAGATGTCTAGTCTCCCTTATGGCTCTAATCTGATAGTGGTAGTGGGGTGGTAGATGTCTAGTCTCCTTTATGCTCTAATCTGATAGTGGTAGTGGGTGGTAGATGTCTAGTCTCCTTTATGGCTCTAATCTGATAGTGGTAGTGGGGTGGTAGATGTCTTGTCTCCCTTATGGCTCTAATCTGATAGTGGTAGTGGGGTGGTAGATGTCTAGTCTCCCTTATGGCTCTAATCTGATAGTGGTAGTGGGGTGGTAGATGTCTAGTCTCCCTTATGGCTCTAATCTGATAGTGGGGTGGTTGATGTCTAGTCTCCCTTATGGCTCTAATCTGATAGTGGTAGTGGGTGGTAGATGTCTATCTCCCTTATGGCTCTAATCTGATAGTGGTAGTGGGGTGGTAGATGTCTAGTCTCCCTTATGGCTCTAATCTGATAGTGGTAGTGGGTGGTAGATGTCTAGTCTCCCTTATGGCTCTAATCTGATAGTGGTAGTGGGGTGGTAGATGTCTAGTCTCCCTTATGGCTCTAATCTGATAGTGGTAGTGGGGTGGTAGATGTCTAGTCTCCCTTATGGCTCTAATCTGATAGTGGTAGTGGGGTGGTAGATGTCTAGTCTCCCTTATGGCTCTAATCTGATAGTGGTAGTGGGGTGTTAGATGTCTAGTCTCCCTTATGGCTCTAATCTGATAGTGGTAGTGGGGTGGTAGATGTCTAGTCTCCCTTATGGCTCTAATCTGATAGTGGTAGTGGGTGGTAGATGTCTAGTCTCCCTTATGGCTCTATTCTGATAGTGGTATATGTCTAGACTCCCTTATGGCTCTAATCTGATAGTGGTAGTGGGTGGTAGATGTCTGTCTCCCTTATGGCTCTAATCTGATAGTGGTAGTGGGGTGGTAGATGTCTAGTCTCCCTTATGGCTCTAATCTGATAGTGGTAGTGGGTGGTAGATGTCTAGTCTCCCTTATGGCTCTAATCTGATAGTGGGATGTTCGAAGTCTAGTCTCCCTTATGGCTCTAATCTGATAGTGGTAGTGGGGTGGTAGATGTCTAGTCTCCCTTATGGCTCTAATCTGATAGTGGTAGTGGGATGGTAGATGTCTACTCTCCTTTACTGCTCTAATCTAATAGTGGTAGTGGGTGGTAGATGTCTAGTCTCCCTTATGGCTCTAATCTGATAGTGGTAGTGGGGTGTTAGATGTCTAGTCTCCCTTATGGCTCTAATCTGATAGTGGTAGTGGGGTGGTAGATGTCTAGTCTCCCTTATGGCTCTAATCTGATAGTGGTAGTGGGGTGGTAGATGTCTAGTCTCCCTTATGGCTCTATTCTGATACTGGGGTGGTTGATGTCTAGTCTCCCTTATGGCTCTAATCTGATAGTGGTAGTGGGTTGGTAGATGTCTATACTCCCTTATGGCTCTAATCTGATAGTGGTAGTGGGGTGTAGATGTCTAGTCTCCCTTATGGCTCTAATCTGATAGTGGTAGTGGGGTGGTAGATGTCTAGTCTCCCTTATGGCTCTAATCTGATAGTGGGGTGGATGATGTCTAGTCTCCCTTATGGCTCTAATCTGATAGTGGTAGTGGGGTGGTAGATGTCTAGTCTCCTTATGGCTCTAATCTGATAGTGGTAGTGGGTGGTAGATGTCTAGTCTCCCTTATGGCTCTAATCTGATAGTGGTAGTGGGGTGGTAGATGTCTAGTCTCCCTTATGGCTCTAATCTGATAGTGGTAGTGGGATGGTAGATGTCTAGTCTCCCTTATGGCTCTAATCTGATAGTGGTAGATGTCTAGTCTCCCTTATGGCTCTAATCTGATAGTGGTAGTGGGGTGGTAGATGTCTAGTCTCCCTTATGGCTCTAATCTGATAGTGGTAGTGGGGTGGTAGATGTCTAGTCTCCCTTATGGCTCTAATCTGATAGTGGTAGTGGGGTGGTAGATGTCTAGTCTCCCTTATGGCTCTAATCGTATAGTGGTAGTGGGTGGTAGATGTCTTGTCTCCCTTATGGCTCTAATCTGATAGTGTAGGGTGGTAGATGTCTAGTCTCCCTTATGGCTCTAATCTGATAGTGGTAGTGGGGTGGTAGATGTCTAGTCTCCCTTATGGCTCTAATCTGATAGTGGTAGTGGGGTGGTAGATGTCTAGTCTCCTTATGGCTCTAATCTGATAGTGGTAGTGGGTGGTAGATGTCTAGTCTCCCTTATGGCTCTAATCTGATAGTGGTATGGGGGTGGTAGATGTCTAGTCTCCCTTATGGCTCTAATCTGATAGTGGGATGTTGGAAGTCTAGTCTCCTTATGGCTCTAATCTGATAGTGGTAGTGGGGTGGTAGATGTCTAGTCTCCCTTATGGCTCTAATCTGATAGTGGTAGTGGGATGGTAGATGTCTAGTCTCCCTTATGCTCTAATCTGATAGTGGTAGTGGGTGGTAGATGTCTAGTCTCCCTTATGGCTCTAATCTGATAGTGGTAGTGGGGTGGTAGATGTCTTGAGTCCCTTATGGCTCTAATCTGATAGTGGTAGTGGGGTGGTAGATGTCTAGTCTCCCTTATGGCTCTAATCTGATAGTGGTAGTGGGGTGGTAGATGTCTAGTCTCCCTTATGGCTCTAATCTGATAGTGGGGTGGTAGATGTCTAGTCTCCCTTATGGCTCTAATCTGATAGTGGTAGTGGGGTGGTAGATGTCTATCTCCCTTATGGCTCTAATCTGATAGTGGTAGGGGGGTGGTAGATGTCTTGTCTCCCTTATGGCTCTAATCTGATAGTGGTAGTGGGTGGTAGATGTCTAGTCTCCCTTATGGCTCTAATCTGATAGTGGTAGTGGGGTGGTAGATGTCTAGTCTCCCTTATGGCTCTAATCTGATAGTGGTAGTGGGGTGGTAGATGTCTAGTCTCCCTTATGGCTCTAATCTGATAGTGGTAGTGGGGTGGTAGATGTCTAGTCTCCCTTATGGCTCTAATCTGATAGTGGTAGTGGGGTGGTAGATGTCTAGTCTCCCTTATGGCTCTAATCTGATAGTGGTAGTGGGGTGGTAGATGTCTAGTCTCCCTTATGGCTCTAATCTGATAGTGGTAGTGTCTAGACTCCCTTATGGCTCTAATCTGATAGTGGTAGTGGGGTGGTAGATGTCTAGTCTCCCTTATGGCTCTAATCTGATAGTGGTAGTGGGGTGGTAGATGTCTTGTCTCCCTTATGGCTCTAATCTGATAGTGGTAGTGGGGTGGTAGATGTCTAGTCTCCCTTATGGCTCTAATCTGATAGTGGGATGTTCGAAGTCTAGTCTCCCTTATGGCTCTAATCTGATAGTGGTAGTGGGGTGGTAGAAGTCTAGTCTCCCTTATGGCTCTAATCTGATAGTGGTAGTCGGATGGTAGACGTCTACTCTCCTTTACTGCTCTAATCTAATAGTGGTAGTGGGTGGTAGATGTCTAGTCTCCCTTATGGCTCTAATCTGATAGTGGTAGAGGGGTGTTAAATGTCTTGTCTCCCTTATGGCTCTAATCTGATAGTGGTAGTGGGGTGGTAGATGTCTAGTCTCCCTTATGGCTCTAATCTGATAGTGGTAGTGGGGTGGTAGATGTCTAGTCTCCCTTATGGCTCTAATCTGATAGTGGGTGGTTGATGTCTAGTCTCCCTTATGGCTCTAATCTGATAGTGGTAGTGGGGTGGTAGATGTCTATACTCCCTTATGGCTCTAATCTGATAGTGGTAGTGGGGTGGTAGATGTCTAGTCTCCCTTATGGCTCTAATCTGATAGTGGTAGTGGGGTGGTAGATGTCTAGTCTCCCTTATGGCTCTAATCTGATAGTGGGGTGGTGATGTCTAGTCTCCCTTATGGCTCTAATCTGATAGTGGTAGTGGGGTGGTAGATGTCTAGTCTCCCTTATGGCTCTAATCTGATAGTGGTAGTGGGTGTTAGATGTCTAGTCTCCCTTATGGCTCTAATCTGATAGTGGTAGTGGGGTGGTAGAAGTCTAGTCTCCCTTATGGCTCTAATCTGATAGTGGTAGTGGGGTGGTAGATGTCTACTCTCCTTTACTGCTCTAATCTAATAGTGGTAGTGGGTGGTAGATGTCTAGTCTCCCTTATGGCTCTAATCTGATAGTGGTAGTGGGGTGGTAGATGTCTAGTCTCCCTTATGGCTCTAATCTGATAGTGGTAGTGGGGTGGTAGATGTCTAGTCTCCCTTATGGCTCTATTCTGATACTGGGCTGGTTGATGTCTAGTCTCCCTTATGGCTCTAATCTGATAGTGGTAGTGGGGTGGTAGATGTCTATACTCCCTTATGGCTCTAATCTGATAGTGGTAGTGGGGTGGTAGATGTCTAGTCTCCCTTATGGCTCTAATCTGATGGTGGTAGTGGGGTGGTAGATGTCTGTCTCCCTTATGGCTCTAATCTGATATTGGTATTGGGGTGGTAGATGTCTAGAGTCTCTTATGGCTCTAATCTGATAGTGGTAGTGGGGTGGTAGATGTCTAGTCTCCCTTATGGCTCTAATCTGATAGTGGTAGTGGGGTGGTAGATGTCTAGTCTCCCTTATGGCTCTAATCTGATAGTGGGTGGATGATGTCAAGTCTCCCTTATGGCTCTAATCTGATAGTGGTAGTGGGGTGGTAGATGTCTAGTCTCCCTTATGGCTCTAATCTGATAGTGGTAGTGGGTGGTAGATGTCTAGTCTCCCTTATGGCTCTAATCTGATAGTGGTAGTGGGGTGGTAGATGTCTAGTCTCCCTTATGGCTCTAATCTGATAGTGGTAGATGTCTAGTCTCCCTTATGGCTCTAATCTGATAGTGGTAGTGGGGTGGTAGATGTCTAGTCTCCCTTATGGCTCTAATCTGATAGTGGTAGTGGGGTGGTAGATGTCTTGTCTCCCTTATGGCTCTAATCTGATAGTGGGGTGGTGATGTCTAGTCTCCCTTATGGCTCTAATCTGATAGTGGTAGTGGGGTGGTAGATGTCTAGTCTCCCTTATGGCTCTAATCTGATAGTGGTAGTGGGGTGGTAGATGTCTAGTCTCCCTTATGGCTCTAATCTGATAGTGGTAGTGGGGTGGTAGATGTCTAGTCTCCCTTATGGCTCTAATCTGATAGTGGTAGTGGGGTGGTAGATGTCTAGTCTCCCTTATGGCTCTAATCTGATAGTGGTAGTGGGGTGGTAGATGTCTAGTCTCCCTTATGGCTCTAATCTGATAGTGGTAGTGGGGTGGTAGATGTCTAGTCTCCCTTATGGCTCTAATCTGATAGTGGTAGTGGGTGGTAGATGTCTAGTCTCCCTTATGGCTCTAATCTGATAGTGGGGTGGGGTGATGTCTAGTCTCCCTTATGGCTCTAATCTGATAGTGGTAGTGGGGTGGTAGATGTCTAGTCTCCCTTATGGCTCTAATCTGATAGTGGGATGTTAGAAGTCTAGTCTCCCTTATGGCTCTAATCTGATAGTGGTAGTGGGGTGGTAGATGTCTAGTCTCCCTTATGGCTCTAATCTGATAGTGGTATGGGGTGGTAGATGTCTAGTCTCCCTTATGGCTCTAATCTGATAGTGGTAGTGGGTGGTAGATGTCTAGTCTCCTTATGGCTCTAATCTGATAGTGGGGTGGAGATGTCTAGTCTCCCTTATGGCTCTAATCTGATAGTGGTAGTGGGGTGGTAGATGTCTTGTCTCCCTTATGGCTCTAATCTGATAGTGGTAGTGGGGTGGAATGTCTAGTCTCCCTTATGGCTCTAATCTGATAGTGGTAGTGGGGTGGTAGATGTCTAGTCTCCCTTATGGCTCTAATCTGATAGTGGTAGTGGGGTGGTAGATGTCTAGTCTCCCTTATGGCTCTAATCTGATACTGGGGTGGTTGATGTCTAGTCTCCCTTATGGCTCTAATCTGATAGTGGTAGATGTCTAGTCTCCCCTTATGGCTCTAATCTGATAGTGGTAGTGGGGTGGTAGATGTCTAGTCTCCCTTATGGCTCTAATCTGATAGTGGTAGTGGGGTGGTAGATGTCTAGTCTCCCTTTGGCTCTAATCTGATAGTGGTAGTGGGGTGGTAGATGTCTAGTCTCCTTTATGCTCTAATCTGATAGTGGTAGTGGGTGGTAGATGTCTAGTCTCCCTATGGCTCTAATCTGATAGTGGTAGTGGGTGGTAGATGTCTAGTCTCCCTTATGGCTCTAATCTGATAGTGGGGTGGTAGATGTCTAGTCTCCCTTATGGCTCTAATCTGATAGTGGTAGTGGGGTGGTAGATGTCTAGTCTCCCTTATGGCTCTAATCTGATAGTGGTAGTGGGGTGGTAGATGTCTTCTCCCTTATGGCTCTAATCTGATAGTGGTAGTGGGGTGGTAGATGTCTAGTCTCCCTTATGGCTCTAATCTGATAGTGGGGTGGGATGTGTCTAGTCTCCCTTATGGCTCTAATCTGATAGTGGTAGTGGGGTGGTAGATGTCTAGTCTCCCTTATGGCTCTAATCTGATAGTGGTAGTGGGGTGGTAGATGTCTAGTCTCCCTTATGGCTCTAATCTGATAGTGGTAGTGGGTGGTAGATGTCTAGTCTCCCTTATGGCTCTAATCTGATAGTGGTAGTGGGTTGTAGATGTCTAGTCCCCTTATGGCTCTAATCTGATTTGGTTGGTTGATGTCTAGTCTCCCTTATGGCTCTAATCTGATAGTGGTAGTGTCTAGACCCCCTTATGGCTCTAATCTGATAGTGGTAGTGGGGTGGTAGATGTCTAGTCTCCCTTATGGCTCTAATCTGATGTGGTAGTGGGGTGGTAGATGTCTAGTCTCCCTTATGGCTCTAATCTGATAGTGGGTGGAGATGTCTAGTCTCCTTTATGGCTCTAATCTGATAGTGGTAGTGGGGTGGTAGATGTCTAGTCTCCCTTATGGCTCTAATCTGATAGTGGTAGTGGGGTGGTAGATGTCTAGTCTCCCTTATGGCTCTAATCTGATAGTGGTAGTGGGGTGGTAGATGTCTAGTCTCCCTTATGGCTCTAATCTGATAGTGGTAGTGGGGTGGTAGATGTCTAGTCTCCCTTATGGCTCTAATCTGATAGTGGTAGATGTCTAGTCTCCTTATGGCTCTAATCTGATAGTGGTAGTGGGGTGGTAGATGTCTAGGTCTCCCTTATGGCTCTAATCTGATAGTGGTAGTGGGGTGGTAGATGTCTAGTCTCCCTTATGGCTCTAATCTGATAGTGGTAGTGGGGTGGTAGATGTCTAGTCTCCCTTATGGCTCTAATCTGATAGTGGTAGTGGTGGTAGATGTCTAGAGTCCCTTATGGCTCTAATCTGATAGTGGGATGTTAGATGTCTAGTCTCCCTTATGGCTCTAATCTGATAGTGGTAGTGGGGTGGTAGATGTCTAGTCTCCCTTATGGCTCTAATCTGATAGTGGTAGTGGGGTGGTAGATGTCTACTCCCTTTATGGCTAACTAATAGTGGTAGTGGTGGTAGATGTCTAGTCTCCCTTATGGCTCTAATCTGATAGTGGTAGTGGGGTGGTAGATGTCTAGTCTCCCTTATGGCTCTAATCTGATAGTGGTAGTGGGGTGTTAGATGTCTAGTCTCCTTATGGCTCTAATCTGATGGTGTAGTGGGGTGGTAGATGTCTAGTCTCCCTTATGGCTCTAATCTGATAGTGGTAGTGGGGTGGTAGATGTCTAGTCTCCCTTATGGCTCTAATCTGATAGTGGGCTGGTTGATGTCTAGTCTCCCTTATGGCTCTAATCTGATAGTGGTAGTGGGGGTAGATGTCTATCTCCCTTATGCTAATCTGATAGTGGTAGTGGGTGGTAGATGTCTAGTCCCTTATGGCTCTAATCTGATAGTGGTAGTGGGGTGGTAGATGTCTAGTCTCCCTTATGGCTCTAATCTGATAGTGGTAGTGGGGTGGTAGATGTCTAGTCTCCCTTATGGCTCTAATCTGATAGTGGTAGTGGGGTGGTAGATGTCTAGTCTCCCTTATGGCTCTAATCTGATAGTGGTAGTGTGGGTTAGATGTCTAGTTCCCTTATGGCTCTAATCTGATAGTGGTAGTGGGGTGGTAGATGTCTAGTCCCTTATGGCTCTAATCTGATAGTGGTAGTGGGGTGGTAGATGTCTAGTCTCCCTTATGGCTCTAATCTGATAGTGGTGGTAGATGTCTAGTCTCCCTTATGGCTCTAATCTGATAGTGGTAGTGGGGTGGTAGATGTCTAGTCTCCCTTATGGCTCTAATCTGATAGTGGTAGTGGGTGGTAGATGTCTAGTCTCCCTTATGGCTCTAATCTGATAGTGGTAGTGGTTGGTAGTCTAGTCTCCTTATGGCTCTAATCTGATAGTGGTAGTGGGGTGGTAGATGTCTAGTCTCCCTTATGGCTCTAATCTGATAGTGGTAGTGGGGTGGTAGATGTCTAGTCTCCTTTATGCTCTAATCTGATAGTGGTAGTGGGTGGTAGATGTCTAGTCTCCCTTATGGCTCTAATCTGATAGTGGTAGTGGGGTGGTAGATGTCTAGTCTCCCTTATGGCTCTAATCTGATAGTGGTAGTGGGGTGGTAGATGTCTAGTCTCCCTTATGGCTCTAATCTGATAGTGGTAGTGGGATGGTAGATGTCTAGTCTCCCTTATGGCTCTATTCTGATACTGGGCTGGTTGATGTCTAGTCTCCCTTATGGCTCTAATCTGATAGTGGTAGTGGGGTGGTAGATGTCTAGTCTCCCTTATGGCTCTAATCTGATAGTGGTAGTGGGGTGGTAGATGTCTAGTCTCCCTTATGGCTCTAATCTGATAGTGGTAGTGGGGTGGTAGATGTCTAGTCTCCCTTATGGCTCTAATCTGATAGTGGGGTGGATGATGTCTAGTCTCCCTTATGGCCCTAATATGATAGTGGTAGTGGGGTGGTAGATGTCTTGTCTCCCTTATGGCTCTAATCTGATAGTGGTAGTGGGGTGGTGATGTCTAGTCTCCCTTATGGCTCTAATCTGATAGTGGTAGTGGGGTGTAGATGTCTAGTCTCCCTTATGGCTCTAATCTGATAGTGGTAGTGGGTGGTAGATGTCTAGTCTCCTTTATGCTCTAATCTGATAGTGGTAGTGGGTGGTAGATGTCTAGTCTCCCTTATGGCTCTAATCTGATAGTGGTAGTGGGGTGGTAGATGTCTAGTCTCCCTTATGGCTCTAATCTGATAGTGGTAGTGGGGTGGTAGATGTCTAGTCTCCCTTATGGCTCTAATCTGATAGTGTTGGGTGGTAGATGTCTAGTCTCCCTTATGGCTCTAATCTGATAGTGGTAGTGGGGTGGTAGATGTCTATCTCCCTTATGGCTCTAATCTGATAGTGGTAGTGGGGTGGTAGATGTCTAGTCTCCCTTATGGCTCTAATCTGATAGTGGTAGTGGGTGGTAGATGTCTGTCTCCCTTATGGCTCTAATCTGATAGTGGTAGTGGGTGGTAGATGTCTAGTCTCCCTTATGGCTCTAATCTGATAGTGGGTGGTGATGTCTAGTCTCCCTTATGGCTCTAATCTGATAGTGGTAGTGGGTGGTAGATGTCTAGTCTCCCTTATGGCTCTAATCTGATAGTGGTAGTGGGGGTAGATGTCTAGTCTCCCTTATGGCTCTAATCTGATAGTGGTAGTGGGGTGGTAGATGTCTAGTCTCCCTTATGGCTCTAATCTGATAGTGGTATTGGGGTGGTAGATGTCTAGAGTCCCTTATGGCTCTAATCTGATGGTGGTAGTGGGGTGGTAGATGTCTAGTCTCCCTTATGGCTCTAATCTGATAGTGGTAGTGGGGTGGTAGATGTCTAGTCTCCCTTATGGCTCTAATCTGATAGTGGGGTGGTGATGTCTAGTCTCCCTTATGGCTCTAATCTGATAGTGGTAGTGGGGTGGTAGATGTCTAGTCTCCCTTATGGCTCTAATCTGATAGTGGTAGTGGGGTTCGATGTCTAGTCTCTCCTTATGGCTCTAATCTGATAGTGGTAGTGGGGTGGTAGATGTCTAGTCTCCCTTATGGCTCTAATCTGATAGTGGTAGATGTCTAGATCCCCCTTATGGCTCTAATCTGATAGTGGTAGTGGGGTGGTAGATGTCTAGTCTCCCTTATGGCTCTAATCTGATAGTGGTAGTGGGGTGGTAGATGTCTTGTCTCCCTTATGGCTCTAATCTGATATTGGGGTGGTGAGTCTAGTCTCCCTTATGGCTCTAATCTGATAGTGGTAGTGGGTGGTAGATGTCTGTCTCCTTATGGCTCTAATCTGATAGTGGTAGTGGTGGTAGATGTCTAGTCTCCTTATGGCTCTAATCTGATAGTGGTAGTGGGTGGTAGATGTCTAGTCTCCCTTATGGCTCTAATCTGATAGTGGTAGTGGGGTGTTAGATGTCTAGTCTCCCTTATGGCTCTAATCTGATAGTGGTAGTGGGGTGGTAGATGTCTAGTCTCCCTTATGGCTCTAATCTGATAGTGGTAGTGGGGTGGTAGATGTCTAGTCTCCCTTATGGCTCTAATCTGATAGTGGTAGTGGGTGGTAGATGTCTAGTCTCCCTTATGGCTCTAATCTGATAGTGGGGTGGGTGAATGTCTAGTCTCCCTTATGGCTCTAATCTGATAGTGGTAGGGGGTGGTAGATGTCTAGTCTCCCTTATGGCTCTAATCTGATAGTGGGATGTGGAAGTCTAGTCTCCCTTATGGCTCTAATCTGATAGTGGTAGTGGGGTGGTAGATGTCTAGTCTCCCTTATGGCTCTAATCTGATAGTGGTAGTGGGTGTAGATGTCTAGTCTCCCTTATGGCTCTAATCTGATGGTGGTAGTGGGTGGTAGATGTCTAGTCTCCCTTATGGCTCTAATCTGATAGTGGGGTGGTAGATGTCTAGTCTCCTTATGGCTCTAATCTGATAGTGGTAGTGGGGTGGTAGATGTCTAGTCTCCCTTATGGCTCTAATCTGATAGTGGTAGTGGGGTGGTAGATGTCTAGTCTCCCTTATGGCTCTAATCTGATAGTGGTAGTGGGTGGTAGATGTCTAGTCTCCCTTATGGCTCTAATCTGATAGTGGTAGTGGGTGGTAGATGTCTAGTCTCCCTTATGGCTCTAATCTGATAGTGGGTGGTGATGTCTAGTCTCCTTATGGCTCTAATCTGATAGTGGGTAGAATGTCTAGTCCCTTATGGCTCTAATCTGATAGTGGTAGTGGGGTGGTAGATGTCTAGTCTCCCTTATGGCTCTAATCTGATAGTGGTAGTGGGGTGGTAGATCTTGTCTCCTTTATGGCTCTAATCTGATAGTGGTAGTGGGGTGGTAGATGTCTACTCTCCTTTATGGCTCTAATCTAATTGGTAGTGGGTGGTAGATGTCTAGTCTCCCTTATGGCTCTAATCTGATAGTGGTAGTGGGGTGGTAGATGTCTAGTCTCCCTTATGGCTCTAATCTGATAGTGGCTGGTTGATGTCTAGTCTCCCTTATGGCTCTAATCTGATAGTGGTAGTGGGGTGGTAGATGTCTATCTCCCTTATGGCTCTAATCTGATAGTGGTAGTGGGGTGTAGATGTCTAGTCTCCCTTATGGCTCTAATCTGATGTGGTAGTGGGGTGGTAGATGTCTAGTCTCCCTTATGGCTCTAATCTGATAGTGGGGTGGATGATGTCTAGTCTCCCTTATGGCTCTAATCTGATAGTGGTAGTGGGGTGGTAGATGTCTAGTCTCCCTTATGGCTCTAATCTGATAGTGGTAGTGGGGTGGTAGATGTCTAGTCTCCCTTATGGCTCTAATCTGATAGTGGTAGTGGGGTGGTAGATGTCTAGTCTCCCTTATGCTCTAATCTGATAGTGGTAGTGGGGTGGTAGATGTCTAGTCTCCCTTATGGCTCTAATCTGATAGTGGCTGGGTTGATGTCTAATCTCCCTTATGGCTCTAATCTGATAGTGGTAGATGTCTAGACTCCCCTATGGCTCTAATCTGATAGTGGTAGTGGGGTGGTAGATGTCTAGTCTCCCTTATGGCTCTAATCTGATAGTGGTAGTGTGGTAGATGTCTTGTCTCCCTTATGGCTCTAATCTGATAGTGGGGTGGTGATGTCTAGTCTCCCTTATGGCTCTAATCTGATAGTGGTAGTGGGGTGGTAGATGTCTAGTCTCCCTTATGGCTCTAATCTGATAGTGGTAGTGGGGTGGTAGATGTCTAGTCTCCCTTATGGCTCTAATCTGATAGTGGTAGTGGGGTGGTAGATGTCTAGTCTCCCTTATGGCTCTAATCTGATAGTGTAGTGGGGTGGTAGATGTCTAGTCTCCCTTATGGCTCTAATCTGATAGTGGTAGTGGGGTGGTAGATGTCTGTCTCCCTTATGGCTCTAATCTGATAGTGGTAGTGGGGTGGTAGATGTCTAGTCTCCCTTATGGCTCTAATCTGATAGTGGTAGTGGGGTGGTAGATGTCTTGTCTCCCTTATGGCTCTAATCTGATAGTGGGGTGGGTGATGTCTAGTCTCCTTATGGCTCTAATCTGATAGTGGTAGTGGGGTGGTAGATGTCTAGTCTCCCTTATGGCTCTAATCTGATAGTGGGTGGGTTGATGTCTAGTCTCCTTATGGCTCTAATCTGATAGTGGTAGTGGGTGGTAGATGTCTATCTCCCTTATGGCTCTAATCTGATAGTGGTAGTGGGTGGTAGATGTCTAGTCTCCCTTATGGCTCTAATCTGATAGTGGTAGTGGGGTGGTAGATGTCTAGTCTCCCTTATGGCTCTAATCTGATAGTGGGGTGGATGAGTCTAGTCTCCCTTATGGCTCTAATCTGATAGTGGTAGTGGGTGGTAGATGTCTAGTCTCCTTATGGCTCTAATCTGATAGTGGTAGTGGGGTGGTAGATGTCTAGTCTCCCTTATGGCTCTAATCTGATAGTGGTAGTGGGGTGGTAGATGTCTAGTCTCCCTTATGGCTCTAATCTGATAGTGGTAGTGGGGTGGTAGATGTCTAGTCTCCCTTATGGCTCTAATCTGATAGTGGTAGATTGTCTAGACTCCCTTATGGCTCTAATCTGATAGTGGTAGTGGGTGGTAGATGTCTAGTCTCCCTTATGGCTCTAATCTGATAGTGGTAGTGGGGTGGTAGATGTCTAGTCTCCCTTATGGCTCTAATCTGATAGTGGGGTGGTGATGTCTAGTCTCCCTTATGGCTCTAATCTGATAGTGGTAGTGGGTGGTAGATGTCTAGTCTCCCTTATGGCTCTAATCTGATAGTGGTAGTGGGGTGGTAGATGTCTAGTCCCTTATGGCTCTAATCTGATAGTGGTAGTGGGGTGGTAGATGTCTAGTCTCCCTTATGGCTCTAATCTGATAGTGGTAGTGGGTGGTAGATGTCTAGTCTCCTTTATGGCTCTAATCTGATAGTGGTAGTGGGGTGGTAGATGTCTTGTCTCCCTTATGGCTCTAATCTGATAGTGGTAGTGGGGTGGTAGATGTCTAGTCTCCCTTATGGCTCTAATCTGATAGTGGTAGTGGGGTGGTAGATGTCTAGTCTCCCTTATGGCTCTAATCTGATAGTGGGTGGGGTGATGTCTAGTCTCCCTTATGGCTCTAATCTGATAGTGGTAGTGGGTGGTAGATGTCTAGTCTCCCTTATGGCTCTAATCTGATAGTGGGATGTGGAAGTCTAGTCTCCCTTATGGCTCTAATCTGATAGTGGTAGTGGGGTGGTAGATGTCTAGTCTCCTTATGGCTCTAATCTGATAGTGGTAGTGGGTGTAGATGTCTAGTCTCCCTTATGGCTCTAATCTGATAGTGGTAGTGGGGTGGTAGATGTCTAGTCTCCCTTATGGCTCTAATCTGATAGTGGGGGGGTGAGATGTCTAGTCTCCCTTATGGCTCTAATCTGATAGTGGTAGTGGGTGGTAGATGTCTAGTCTCCCTTATGGCTCTAATCTGATAGTGGTAGTGGGGTGGTAGATGTCTAGTCTCCCTTATGGCTCTAATCTGATAGTGGTAGTGGGGTGGTAGATGTCTAGTCTCCCTTATGCTCTAATCTGATAGTGGTAGTGGGGTGGTAGATGTCTAGTCTCCCTATGGCTCTAATCTGATAGTGGGGTGGTTGATGTCTAGTCTCCCTTATGGCTCTAATCTGATAGAGTTGGTAGATGTCTAGTCTCCCTTATGGCTCTAATCTGATAGTGGTAGTGGGGTGGTAGATGTCTCTAGTCTCCCTTATGGCTCTAATCTGATAGTGGTAGTGGGGTGGTAGATGTCTAGTCTCCTTTATGCTCTAATCTGATAGTGGTAGTGGGTGGTAGATGTCTAGTCTCCCTTATGGCTCTAATCTGATAGTGGTAGTGGGTGGTAGATGTCTAGTCTCCCTTATGGCTCTAATCTGATAGTGGTGTGGTAGATGTCTAGTCTCCCTTATGGCTCTAATCTGATAGTGGTAGTGGGTGGTAGATGTCTAGTCTCCCTTATGGCTCTAATCTGATAGTGGTAGTGGGGGTGTAGATGTCTAGTCTCCCTTATGGCTCTAATCTGATAGTGGTAGTGGGGTGGTAGATGTCTAGTCTCCCTTATGGCTCTAATCTGATAGTGGTAGTGGGGTGGTAGATGTCTAGTCTCCCTTATGGCTCTAATCTGATGGTGGTAGTGGGGTGGTAGATGTCTAGTCTCCCTTATGGCTCTAATCTGATAGTGGGGTGGTGATGTCTAGTCTCCCTTATGGCTCTAATCTGATAGTGGTAGTGGGGTGGTAGATGTCTTGTCTCCCTTATGGCTCTAATCTGATAGTGGTAGTGGGGTGGTAGATGTCTAGTCTCCCTTATGGCTCTAATCTGATAGTGGTAGTGGGGTGGTAGATGTCTAGTCTCCCTTATGGCTCTAATCTGATAGTGGTAGTGGGGTGGTAGATGTCTAGTCTCCCTTATGGCTCTAATCTGATAGTGGTAGTGGGTGGTAGATGTCTAGTCTCCCTTATGGCTCTAATCTGATAGTGGTAGTGGGTGGTAGATGTCTAGTCTCCCTTATGGCTCTAATCTGATAGTGGGGTGGTGATGTCTAGTCTCCCTTATGGCTCTAATCTGATAGTGGTAGGGGGTGGTAGATGTCTAGTCTCCCTTATGGCTCTAATCTGATAGTGGTAGTGGGGTGGTAGATGTCTAGTCTCCCTTATGGCTCTAATCTGATAGTGGTATGTTGGAAGTCTAGTCTCCCTTATGGCTCTAATCTGATAGTGGTAGTGGGGTGGTAGATGTCTAGTCTCCCTTATGGCTCTAATCTGATAGTGGTAGTGGGGTGGTAGAGTGTCTACTCCCTTCCTTTATGCTCTAATCTGATAGTGGTAGTGGGTGGTAGATGTCTTGTCTCCCTTATGGCTCTAATCTGATAGTGGTAGTGTGGTGGTAGATGTCTAGTCTCCTTATGGCTCTAATCTGATAGTGGTAGTGGGGTGGTAGATGTCTAGTCTCCCTTATGGCTCTAATCTGATAGTGGTAGTGGGGTGGTAGATGTCTAGTCTCCCTTATGGCTCTAATCTGATAGTGGTAGTGGGGTGGTAGATGTCTAGTCTCCCTTATGGCTCTAATCTGATAGTGGTAGTGGGGTGGTAGATGTCTAGTCTCCCTTATGGCTCTAATCTGATAGTGGTAGTGGGTGGTAGATGTCTAGTCTCCCTTATGGCTCTAATCTGATAGTGGTAGTGGGGTGGTAGATGTCTAGTCTCCCTTATGGCTCTAATCTGATAGTGGTAGTGGGGTGGTAGATGTCTAGTCTCCCTTATGGCTCTAATCTGATAGTGGTAGTGGGGTGGTAGATGTCTAGTCTCCCTTATGGCTCTAATCTGATAGTGGTAGTGGGTGGTATGTCTGTCTTCTTATGGCTCTAATCTGATAGTGGTAGTGTGGGTTAGATGTCTAGTCTCCTTATGGCTCTAATCTGATAGTGGTAGTGGGGTGGTAGATGTCTAGTCTCCTTATGGCTCTAATCTGATAGTGGTAGTGGGGTGGTAGATGTCTAGTCTCCCTTATGGCTCTAATCTGATAGTGGTAGTGGGGTGGTAGATGTCTAGTCCCTTATGGCTCTAATCTGATAGTGGTAGTGGGTGGTAGATGTCTAGTCTCCCTTATGGCTCTAATCTGATAGTGGTAGTGGGTGGTAGATGTCTAGTCTCCCTTATGGCTCTAATCTGATAGTGGTAGTGGGTGGTAGATGTCTTGTCTCCCTTATGGCTCTAATCTGATAGTGGTAGTATGTCTAGTCTCCCTTATGGCTCTAATCTGATAGTGGTAGTGGGGTGGTAGATGTCTAGTCTCCCTTATGGCTCTAATCTGATAGTGGTAGTGGGTGGTAGATGTCTAGTCTCCCTTATGGCTCTAATCTGATAGTGGTAGTGGGTGGTAGATGTCTAGTCTCCCTTATGGCTCTAATCTGATAGTGGGATGGTGATGTCTAGTCTCCCTTATGGCTCTAATCTGATAGTGGTAGTGGGGTGGTAGATGTCTAGTCTCCCTTATGGCTCTAATCTGATAGTGGTAGTGGGGTGGTAGATGTCTAGTCTCCCTTATGGCTCTAATCTGATAGTGGTAGTGGGGTGGTAGATGTCTAGTCTCCCTTATGGCTCTAATCTGATAGTGGGGTGGTGATGTCTAGTCTCCTTATGGCTCTAATCTGATAGTGGTAGTGGGGTGGTAGATGTCTTGTCTCCCTTATGGCTCTAATCTGATAGTGGTAGTGGGTGTTAGATGTCTAGTCTCCTTATGGCTCTAATCTGATAGTGGTAGTGGGGTGGTAGATGTCTAGTCTCCTTATGGCTCTAATCTGATAGTGGTAGTGGGATGGTAGATGTCTACTCTCTTTATGCTCTAATCTGATAGTGGTAGTGGTGGTAGATGTCTAGTCTCCCTTATGGCTCTAATCTGATAGTGGTAGTGGGGTGGTAATGTCTTGTCTCCCTTATGGCTCTAATCTGATAGTGGTAGTGGGTGGTAGATGTCTAGTCTCCCTTATGGCTCTAATCTGATAGTGGTAGTGGGATGGTAGATGTCTATCTCCCTTATGGCTCTAATCTGATAGTGGTAGTGGGGGTAGATGTCTAGTCTCCTTATGGCTCTAATCTGATAGTGGTAGTGGGGTGGTAGATGTGTCTCCCCTTATGGCTCTAATCTGATAGTGGTAGTGGGGTGGTAAATGTCTAGTCTCCCTTATGGCTCTAATCTGATGGTGGTAGTGGGGTGGTAGATGTCTAGTCTCCCTTATGGCTCTAATCTGATAGTGGTAGTGGGGTGGTAGATGTCTTGTCTCCCTTATGGCTCTAATCTGATATTGGGGTGGTGATGTCTACTCCCTTATGGCTCTAATCTGATAGTGGTAGTGGGTGGTAGATGTCTAGTCTCCCTTATGGCTCTAATCTGATAGTGGTAGTGGGGTGGTAGATGTCTAGTCTCCTTATGCTCTAATCTAATAGTGGTAGGGGGTGGT
>NC_034185.2:3050856-3093356 GCF_002021735.2 Oncorhynchus kisutch
GTAGTGGGGTGGTAGATGTCTAGTCTCCTTATGGCTCTAATCTTATAGTGGTAGAGGGGTGGTAGATGTCTGGTCTCCCTTATGGCTTTAATCTGATAGTGGAAGTGGAGTGGTAGATGTCTAGTCTCCCTTATGGCTCTAATCTGATAGTGGTAGTGGGATGGTAGATGTCTAGTCTCCCTTCTGGCTCTATTCTGATACTGGGCCTGGTGATGTCTAGGTCCCTTATGGCTCTACTCTGATAGTGGTAGATGTCTAGACTCCCTTATGGCTCTAATCTGATGGTGGTAGTGGGGTGGTAGATGTCTCGTCTCCCTTATGGCTCTAATCTGATTATGGTAGGGGGGTGGTAGATGTCTAGGCTCCTTTATGGCTCTAATCTGATAGTGGTAGTGGAGTGGGGTGTAGGGTAGACGTCTAGTCCCCTTATGGCTCTAATCTGATGGTGGTAGTGGGGTGGTAGATATCTTGTCTCACTTATGGCTCTAATCTGATAGTGGAGTGGTGTGGTAGATGTCTAGTCTCGCTTATTACTCTATTCTGATAGGGGGTGGTAGATGCCTAGGCGCCTTTGTATGGCTCTAATCTGATAGTGGGGTGGATGATGGTCTAGTCTCCCCTTATAGCCCTAATATGATAGTGGTAGTGGGGGTGGGTAGATGTCCTTTGTCTACGTTATGGCTCTAATCAGATAGTGGTAGTGGGGTGTAGACGTCTAGTCTCCCTTATGGCTCTAATCTGATAGTGGTAGTTGGGTGGTAGATGACTAGTCTCCCTTTTTGCTCTAATCTGATAGTGGAAGTGGGGGGTGGTAGATGTCTTTAGTCCCTTATGGCTCTAATCTGATAGGTGTAGTGGGGTGGCAGAAGTCTAGTCTCCCTTTGAATCTAATCTGATAGTGGTAGTGGGTGGTAGATGTCCTAGTATCCCTTATGGATCTAAAATGATGGTGTTAGTGGGTGGTACATGTCTAGACTCCCTATGACTCTAATCTGATAGTGGTAGTGGGGGTGGTAGATGTCTAGACTCCCTTATGGCTCTAATCTGATGGTGGTAGTGGGGTGGTAGATGTCTAGTCACCCTTATGGCTCTAATCTGATAGTGGTAGAGGGGTGGTAGAAATCGATTCTCCCTTATGGCTCTAATGTGACAGTGTAAGTGGGGGTGGTGGATGTCTAGGCTCCCTTATGGATCTGAAAGGACAGTGGTAGTGGGGGTGGTAGATGTCTAGTCTACTTTGTGCCTCTAATCTGATAGTGGCAGTGGGGTGGTAGATGTCTAGTCTCCCTTATAGCCCCTAATATGATAGTGGTAGTGGGGTGGTAGATGTCTTGTCTACGTTATGGCTCTAATCTGATAGTGGTAGTGGGGTGGTAGACGTCTAGTCTCCCTTATGGCTCTAATCTGATAGTGGTAGTGGGGTGGTAGATGTCTAGACTCCCTTATGTCTCTAATCTGATAGTGGTAGTGGGGTGGTAGATGTCTTGTCTCCCTTATGGCTCTAATCTGAGAGTGATATTGTGGTGTTAGATGTCTAGTATCCCTTAAGGCTCTAATCTGATGGTGGTAGTTGGGTGGTAGATGTCTAGTCTCCCTTATGGGTCTAATCTGATAGTGGGGGTGGTAGATGTCTAGGCACCCTTATGGCTCTAATCAGATATTGGTAGTGGGGTGGTAGATGTCTAGACTCCCTTATGGCTCTAATCTGATATTGGTAGTGGGGTGGTAGATGTCTAGACTCCCTTATGTCTCTAATCTGATAGTGGTAGTGGGGTGGTAGATGTCTTGTCTCCCTTATGGCTCTAATCTGATATTGGTAGTGGGGGTGGTAGATGTCTAGACTCCCTTATGGCTCTAATCTGATATTGGTAGTGGGGTGGTAGATGTCTAGACTCCCTTATGTCTCTAATCTGATAGTGGTAGTGGGGTGGTAGATGTCTTGTCTCCCTTATGGCTCTAATCTGAGAGTGATATTGTGGTGTTAGATGTCTAGTATCCCTTAAGGCTCTAATCTGATGGTGGTAGTTGGGTGGTAGATGTCTAGTCTCCCTTATGGGTCTAATCTGATAGTGGGGTGGTAGATGTCTAGGCACCCTTATGGCTCTAATCTGATAGTGGGGTGGATGATGTCTAGTCTACCTTATGGCTCTAATCTGATAGTGGTAGTGGGGTGGTAGATGTCTAGTCTCCCTTATGGCTCTAATCTGATATTGGTAGTGGGGTGGTAGATGTCTAGTCTCCCTTATGGCTTTAATCTGATAGTGGTAGTGGGGTGGTAGATGTCTAGTTTCCCTTATGGCTCTAATCTGATAGTGGTAGTGGGGTGGTAGATGTCTTGTCTCCCTTTTGGCTGTAATCTGATAGTGGTAGTGGGTTGATAGATGTCTAGTCTCCCTTATGACTCTACTCTGGTAGGTGTAGTGTGGTGGTAGATGTCTAGTCTACTTTGTGGCTCTAATCTGATAGTGGTAGAGGGGTGAAAAATGTATAGTCTCCCTTATGGCTCTAATATGATAGTGGTAATGGGGTGGTGGATGTGTAGGCTCCCTTATGGATCTGAAAGGACAGTGGTAGTGGGGTGGTAGATGTCTAGTCTACTTTGTGCCTCTAATCTGATAGTGGCAGTGGGGTGGTAGATGTCTAGTCTCCCTTATGGCTCTAATCTGATAGTGGTAGTGGGGTGGTAGATGTCTAGCCTCCCTTATGGCTCTAATCTGATAGTGGTAGAGGGGTGGTAGAAGTCTAGGCTCCCTTATGGCTCTAATGTGATAGTGGAAGTGGGGTGGTAGATGTCTAGTCTCCCTTATGGCTCTAATCCGATATTGGGGTGGTAGATGTCTAGGCTCCCTTATGGCTCTAATTTGGTAGGGGGTGATAGATGTCTTGTCTCCCTTATGGCTCTAATCTGATATTGGTAGTGGGGGTGGTAGATGTCTAGACTCCCTTATGGCTCTAATCTGATATTGGTAGTGGGGTGGTAGATGTCTAGACTCCCTTATGTCTCTAATCTGATAGTGGTAGTGGGGTGGTAGATGTCTTGTCTCCCTTATGGCTCTAATCTGAGAGTGATATTGTGGTGTTAGATGTCTAGTATCCCTTATGGATCTAAAATGATAGCGGTAGGGGGGTGGTAGATGTCTAGACTCCCTTATGACTCTAATCTGATAGTGGTAGTGGGGTGGTAGATGTCTAGACTCCCTTATGGCTCTAATCTGATGGTGGTAGTGGGGTGGTAGATGTCTAGTCTCCCTTATTGCTCTAATCTGATTTTGGGGTGGTAGATGTCTAGGCTCCCTTATGGCTCTAATTTGGTAGGGGGTGATAGATGTCTTGTCTCCCTTATGGCTATAATCTGATAGTGGGGTGGTAGATGGCTTGTCTCCTTTATGGTTCTAATCTGAAAGAGGTAGTGGGGTGGTAGATGTCTAGTCTCCTTTATGGCTCAAATCTTATAGTGGTAGAGGGGTGGTAGATGTCTGGTCTCCCTTATGGCTTTAATCTGATAGTGGAAGTGGGGTGGTAGATGTCTAGTCTCCCTTATGGCTCTAATCTGATAGTGGTAGCGGGGTGGTAGATGTCTAGACTCCCTTATCTCTCTAATCTGATAGTGGTAGTGGGGTGGTAGATGTCTTGTCTCCCTTATGGCTCTAATCTAATAGTGGTAGTGGGGTGGTAGATGTCTAGTCTGCCTTATGGCTCTAATCTGATATTGGTAGTGGGATGGTAGATGTCTAGTCTCCCTTATGGCTCTATTCTGATACTGGGCTGGTTGATGTCTAGTCTCCCTTATGGCTCTAATCTGATAGTGGTAGATGTCTAGACTCCCTTATGGCTCTAATCTGATGGTGGTAGTGGGGTGGTAGATGTCTCGTCTCCCTTATGGCTCTAATCTGATTATGGTAGGGGGGTGGTAGATGTCTAGGCTCCTTTATGGCTCTAATCTGATAGTGGTAGTGGGGTGGTAGACGTCTAGTCACCCTTATGGCTCTAATCTGATGGTGGTAGTGGGGTGGTAGATATCTTGTCTCACTTATGGCTCTAATCTGATAGTGGAAGTGGGTTGGTAGATGTCTAGTCTCCCTTATTGCTCTAATCTGATAGTGGGGTGGTAGATGCCTAGGCGCCTTTATGGCTCTAATCTGATAGTGGGGTGGATGATGTCTAGTCTCCCTTATAGCCCTAATATGATAGTGGTAGTGGGGGTGGTAGATGTCTTGTCTAAATTATGGCTCTAATCAGATAGTGGTAGTGGGGGTGGTAGACGTCTAGTCTCCCTTATGTCTCTAATCTGATAGTGGTAGTTGGGTGGTAGATGACTAGTCTCCCTTTTTGCTCTAATCTGATAGTGGAAGTGGGGTGGTAGATGTCTTTAGTCCCTTATGGCTCTAATCTGATAGGTGTAGTGGGGTGGCAGAAGTCTAGTCTCCCTTTTGAATCTAATCTGATAGTGGTAGTGGGGGTGGTAGATGTCTAGTATCCCTTATGGATCTAAAATGATGGTGGTAGTGGGGTGGTACATGTCTAGACTCCCTTATAGCTCTAATCTGATAGTGTTAGAGGGGTGTTAAATGTCTTGTCTCCCTTAAGGCTCTAATCTGATGGTGGTAGTGGGGTGGTAGATGTCTAGTCTCCATTATGGCTCTAATCTGATAGTGATAGATGTCTAGACTCCCTTATGGCTCTAATCTGATTATGGTAGGGGGGTGGTAGATGTCTAGGCTCCTTTATGGCACTAATCTGATAGTGGAAGTGGGTTGGTAGATGTCTAGGCGCCTTTATGGCTCTAATCTGATAGTGGGGTGGATGATGTCTAGTCTCCCTTATAGCCTTAATATGATAGTGGTAGTGGGGTGGTAGATGTCTTGTCTACGTTATGGCTCTAATCTGATAGTGGTAGTGGGGTGGTAGACGTCTAGTCTCCCTTATGGCTCTAATCTGATAGTGGTAGTGGGGTGGTAGATGTCTTGTCTCCCTTATGGCTCTAATCTGATTATGGTAGGGGGGTGGTAGATGTCTAGGCTCCTTTATGGCTCTAATCTGATAGTGGTAGTGGGGTGGTAGACGTCTAGTCACCCTTATGGCTCTAATCTGATGGTGGTAGTGGGGTGGTAGATATCTTGTCTCACTTATGGCTCTAATCTGATAGTGGAAGTGGGTTGGTAGATGTCTAGTCTCCCTTATTGCTCTAATCTGATAGTGGGGTGGTAGATGCCTAGGCGCCTTTATGGCTCTAATCTGATAGTGGGGTGGATGATGTCTAGTCTCCCTTATAGCCCTAATATGATAGTGGTAGTGGGGTGGTAGATGTCTTGTCTACGTTATGGCTCTAATCAGATAGTGGTAGTGGGGTGGTAGATGTCTAGTCTCCCTTATGGCTCTAATCTGATAGTGGTAGTTGGGTGGTAGATGACTAGTCTCCCTTTTTGCTCTAATCTGATAGTGGAAGTGGGGTGGTAGATGTCTTTAGTCCCTTATGGCTCTAATCTGATAGGTGTAGTGGGGTGGCAGAAGTCTAGTCTCCCTTTTGAATCTAATCTGATAGTGGGGTGGTAGATGTCTAGTATCCCTTATGGATCTAAAATGATGGTGGTAGTGGGGTGGTACATGTCTAGACTCCCTTATGACTCTAATCTGATAGTGGTAGTGGGGTGGTAGATGTCTAGACTCCGTTATGGCTCTAATCTGATAGTGGTAGTGGGGTGGTAGATGTCTTGTCTCCCTTATGGCTCTAATCTAATAATGATAGTGGGGTGGTAGATGTCTAGTCTCCCTTATGGCTCTAATCTGATAGTGGTAGTGGAATGGTAGATGTCTTCTCTCCCTTATGGCTCTAATCTGAGAGTGGTATTGTGGCGTTAGATGTCTAGTATCCCTTATGGATCTAAAATGATAGTGGCAGTGGGGTGGTAGATGTCTAGACTCCCTTATGACTCTAATCTGATAGTGGTAGCGGGGTGGTAGATGTCTTGTCTCCCTTATGGCTCTAATCTAATAGTGGTAGTGGGGTGGCAGATGTCTAGTCTGCCTTATGGCTCTAATCTGATAGTGGTAATGGGGTGGTAGATGTCTAGTCACCCTTATGGCTCTAATCTGATAGTGGTAGAGGGGTGGTAGAAATCGATTCTCCCTTATGGCTCTAATGTGACAGTGTAAGTGGGGTGGGTGATGTCTAGGCTCCCTTATGGATCTGAAAGGACAGTGGTAGTGGGGTGGTAGATGTCTAGTCTACTTTGTGCCTCTAATCTGATAGTGGCAGTGGGGTGGTAGATGTCTAGTCTCCCTTATAGCCCTAATATGATAGTGGTAGTGGGGGTGGTAGATGTCTTGTCTACGTTATGGCTCTAATCAGATAGTGGTAGTGGGGTGGTAGACGTCTAGTCTCCCTTATGGCTCTAATCTGCTAGTGGTAGTGGGGTGGTAGATGTCTTGTCTCCCTTATGGCTCTAATCTGATATTGGTAGTGGGGTGGTAGATGTCTAGACTCCCTTATGGCTCTAATCTGATATTGGTAGTGGGGTGGTAGATGTCTATACTCCCTTATGTCTCTAATCTGATAGTGGTAGTGGGGTGGTAGATGTCTTGTCTCCCTTATGGCTCTAATCTGAGAGTGATATTGTGGTGTTAGATGTCTAATATCCCTTATGGATCTAAAATGATAGCGGTAGGGGGGTGGTAGATGTCTAGACTCCCTTATGACTCTAATCTGATAGTGGTAGTGGGGTGGTAGATGTCTAGTCTCCCTTATGTCTCTAATCTGATAGTGTTAGAGGGGTGTTAAATGTCTTGTCTCCCTTAAGGCTCTAATCTGATGGTGGTAGTGGGGTGGTAGATGTCTAGTCTCCATTATGGGTCTAATCTGATAGTCGTAGTGGGGTGGTAGACGTCTAGGCTCCCTTATGGCTCTAATCTGATAGTGATAGATGTCTAGACTCCCTTATGGCTCTAATCTGATTATGGTAGGGGGGTGGTAGATGTCTAGGCTCCTTTATGGCACTAATCTGATAGTGGAAGTGGGTTGGTAGATGTCTAGTCTCCCTTATTGCTCTAATCTGATAGTGGGGTGGTAGATGTCTAGGCGCCTTTATGGCTCTAATCTGATAGTGGGGTGGATGATGTCTAGTCTCCCTTATAGCCCTAATATGATAGTGGTAGTGGGGTGGTAGATGTCTTGTCTACGTTATGGCTCTAATCTGATAGTGGTAGTGGGGTGGTAGATGTCTAGACTCCCTTATGGCTCTAATCTGATATTGGTAGTGGGGTGGTAGATGTCTAGTCTCCCTTATTGCTCTAATCTGATTTTGGGGTGGTAGATGTCTAGGCGCCCTTATGGCTCTAATCTGATAGTGGGGTGGATGATGTCTAGTCTCCCTTATGGCTCTAATCTGATAGTGGTAGTGGGGTGGTAGATGTCTTGTCTCCCTTATGGCTCTAATCTGATATTGGTAGTGGGGTGGTAGATGTCTAGACTCCCTTATGGCTTTAATCTGATAGTGGTAGTGGGGTGGTAGATGTCTAGTCTCCCTTATGGCTCTAATCTGATAGTGGTAGTGGGTTGATAGATGTCTATTCTCCCTTATGACTCTAATCTGGTAGGTGTAGTGTGGTGGTAGATGTCTAGTCTACTTTGTGGCTCTAATCTGATAGTGGTAGAGGGGTGAAAAATGTATAGGCGCCCTTATGGCTCTAATATGATAGTGGTAATGGGGTGGTAGATGTCTAGTCACCCTTATGGCTCTAATCTGATAGTGGTAGAGGGGTGGTAGAAATCGATTCTCCCTTATGGCTCTAATGTGACAGTGTAAGTGGGGTGGTGGATGTCTAGGCTCCCTTATGGATCTGAAAGGACAGTGGTAGTGGGGTGGTAGATGTCTAGTCTCCCTTATGGCTCTAATCCGATATTGGGGTGGTAGATGTCTAGGCTCCCTTATGGCTCTAATTTGGTAGGGGGGTGATAGATGGCTTGTCTCCTTTATGGTTCTAATCTGAAATAGGCAGTGGGGTGGTAGATGTCTAGTCTCCCTTATGGCTCTAATCTGATAGTGGTAGTGGGGTGGTAGATGTCTAGTCTCCCTTATGGCTCTAATCTGATAGTGGTAGAGGGGTGGTAGAAGTCTAGGCTCCCTTATGGCTCTAATGTGATAGTGGAAGTGGGGTGGTAGATGTCTAGTCTCCTTTACGGCTCTAATCCGATATTGGGGTGGTAGATGTCTAGGCTCCCTTATGGCTCTAATTTGGTAGGGGGTGATAGATGTCTTGTCTCCCTTATGGCTATAATTTGATAGTGGGGTGGTAGATGGCTTGTCTCCTTTATGGTTCTAATCTGAAAGAGGTAGTGGGGTGGTAGATGTCTAGTCTCCTTTATTGGCTCTAATCTTATAGTGGTAGAGGGGTGGTAGATGTCTGGTCTCCCTTATGGCTTTAATCTGATAGTGGAAGTGGGGTGATAGATGTCTAGTCTCCCTTACGGCTCTAATCTAATAGTGGTAGTGGGGTGGTAGATGTCTAGTCTGCCTTATGGCTCTAATCTGATATTGGTAGTGGGGTGGTAGATGTCTTGTCTCCCTTATGGCTCTAATCTGAGAGTGATATTGTGGTGTTAGATGTCTAGTATCCCTTATGGCTCTAATCTGATATTGGTAGTGGGATGGTAGATGTCTAGTCTCCCTTATGGCTCTAATCTGATAGTGGTAGATGTCTAGACTCCCTTATGGCTCTAATCTGATGGTGGTAGTGGGGTGGTAGATGTCTCGTCTCCCTTATGGCTCTAATCTGATTATGGTAGGGGGGTGGTAGATGTCTAGGCTCCTTTATGGCTCTAATCTGATAGTGGTAGTGGGGTTGTAGACGTCTAGTCACCCTTATGGCTCTAATCTGATGGTGGTAGTGGGGTGGTAGATGTCTAGTCTGCCTTATGGCTCTAATCTGATATTGGTAGTGGGATGGTAGATGTCTAGTCTCCCTTATGGCTCTATTCTGATACTGGGCTGGTTGATGTCTAGTCTCCCTTATGGCTCTAATCTGATAGTGGTAGATGTCTAGACTCCCTTATGGCTCTAATCTGATGGTGGTAGTGGGGTGGTAGATGTCTCGTCTCCCTTATGGCTCTAATCTGATTATGGTAGGGGGGTGGTAGATGTCTAGGCTCCTTTATGGCTCTAATCTGATAGTGGTAGTGGGGTTGTAGACGTCTAGTCACCCTTATGGCTCTAATCTGATGGTGGTAGTGGGGTGGTAGATGTCTAGTCTCCCTTATTGCTCTAATCTGATAGTGGGGTGGTAGATGTCTAGGCGCCTTTATGGCTCTAATCTGATAGTGGGGTGGATGATGTCTAGTCTCCCTTATAGCCCTAATATGATAGTGGTAGTGGGGTGGTAGATGTCTTGTCTACGTTATGGCTCTAATCTGATAGTGGTAGTGGGGTGGTAGACGTCTAGACTCCCTTATGGCTCTAATCTGATAGTGGTAGTGGGGTGGTAGATGTCTTGTCTCCCTTATGGCTCTAATCTGATATTGGTAGTGGGGTGGTAGATGTCTAGACTCCCTTATGGCTCTAATCTGATATTGGTAGTGGGGTGGTAGATGTCTAGACTCCCTTATGTCTCTAATCTGATAGTGGTAGTGGGGTGGTAGATGTCTTGTCTCCCTTATGGCTCTAATCTGAGAGTGATATTGTGGTGTTAGATGTCTAGTATCCCTTATGGATCTAAAATGATAGCGGTAGGGGGGTGGTAGATGTCTAGACTCCCTTATGACTCTAATCTGATAGTGGTAGTGGGGTGGTAGATGTCTAGTCTCCATATGGCTCTAATCTGGTAGTGTTAGAGGGGTGTTAAATGTCTTGTCTCCCTTAAGGCTCTAATCTGATGGTGGTAGTGGGGTGGTAGATGTCTAGTCTCCCTTATGGGTCTAATCTGATAGTCGTAGTGGGGTGGTAGACGTCTAGTCTCCCTTATGGCTCTAATCTGATAGTGGTAGTGGGGTGGTAGATGTCTAGGATCTCTTATGGCTCTAATGTGTTAGTGGAAGTGGGGTGGTAGATGTCTAGTCTTCCTTATGGCTCTAATTTGATAGTGGTAGAGGGGTGGTAGAAGTCGAATCTCCCTTATGGCTCTAATGTGACAGTGGAAGTGGGGTGGTAGATGTCTAGTCTCCCTTATGGATATGAAAGGATAGTGGTAGAGGGGTGGTAAGCCTAGTGTCCCTTATGGATCTAATGTGATAGTGGAAGTGGGGTGGTAGATGTCTAGCCTCCCTTATGGCTGTAATCTGATAGTGGTAGTGGGGTGATAGATGTCTATTCTCCCTTATGACTCTAATCTGGTAGGTGTAGTGTGGTGGTAGATGTCTAGCCTCCCTTATGGATCTGAAAGGATAGTGGTAGTGGGGTGGTAGATGTCTAGTCTCCCTTACGGCTCTAATGTGATAGTGGAAGTGGGGTGGTAGATGTCTAGTCACCCTTATGGCTCTAATATGATAGTGGTAATTGGGTGGTAGATGTCCTGTCTCCCTTATTTCTCTAATCTGATAGTGGTAGACGGGTGGTAGAAGTCTAGTGTCCCTTATGGCTCTAATGTGATAGTGGTAATGGGGTGGTAGATGTCTAGTTACCCTTATGGCTCTAATCTGATAGTGGTAGAGGGGTGGTAGAAATCGATTCTCCCTTATGGCTCTAATGTGACAGTGGTAGTGGGGTGGTAGATGTCTAGTCTCCCTTATGGCTCTAATCCGATATTGGGGTGGTAGATGTCTAGGCTCCCTTATGGCTCTAATCTGATAGTGGTAGAGGGGTGGTAGAAATCGATTCTCCCTTATGGCTCTAATGTGACAGTGGAAGTGGGGTGGTAGATGTCTAGGCTCCCTTATGGCTCTAATCCGATAGTGGGGTGGTAGATGTCTAGTCTCCCTTATGGCTATAATCTGATAGTGGTAGAGGGGTGGTAGAAGTCTAGGATCTCTTCTGGCTCTAATGTGTTAGTGGAAGTGGGGTGGTAGATGTCTAGTCTCCCTTATGGCTCTAATCTGATGGTGGTAGTGGGGTGGTAGATATCTTGTCTCACTTATGGCTCTAATGTGACAGTGGAAGTGGGGTGGTAGATGTCTAGTCTCCCTTATGGATATGAAAGGATAGTGGTAGAGGGGTGGTAAACCTAGTGTCCCTTATGGCTCTAATGTGATAGTGGAAGTGGGGTGGTAGATGTCTAGCCTCCCTTATGGCTGTAATCTGATAGTGGTAGTGGGGTGATAGATGTCTATTCTCCCTTATGACTCTAATCTGGTAGGTGTAGTGTGGTGGTAGATGTCTAGCCTCCCTTATGGATCTGAACGGATAGTGGTAGTGGGGTGGTAGATGTCTAGTCTACTTTGTAGCTCTAATCTGATAGTGGTAGAGTGGTGAAAAATGTATAGGCGCCCTTATGGCTCTAATCTGATAGTGGTAGTTGGGTGGTAGATGTCTAGTCTCCCTTATGGCTCTAATCTGATAGTGGTAGAGGGGTGGTAGAAATCGATTCTCCCTTATGGCTCTAATGTGACAGTGGTAGTGGGGTGGTAGATGTCTAGTCTCCCTTATGGCTCTAATCCGATATTGGGGTGGTAGATGTCTAGGCTCCCTTATGGCTCTAATTTGGTAGGGGGTGATAGATGGCTAGGCTCCCTTATGGCTCTAATTTGGTAGGGGGTGATAGATGGCTTGTCTCCTTTATGGTTCTAATCTGAAAGAGGTAGTGTGGTGGTAGATGTCTAGTCTCCTTTATGGCTCTAATCTTATAGTGGTAGAGGGGTGGTAGATGTCTGGTCTCCCTTATGGCTTTAATCTGATAGTGGAAGTGGGGTGGTAGATGTCTAGTCTCCCTTATGGCTCTAATCTGATAGTGGTAGAGGGGTGGTAGAAGTCTAGTGTCCCTTATGGCTCTAATGTGATAGTGGAAGTGGGGTGGTAGATGTCTAGGCTCCCTTATGGCTCTTATCTGATAGTGGGGTGGTAGATGTCTTGTCTCCCTTTTGGCTGTAATCTGATAGTGGTAGTGGGGTGATAGATGTCTAGTTTCCCTTATGGATCTGAATGGGTAGTGGTAGTTGGGTGGTAGATGTCTAGTCTACTGTGTGGCTCTAATCTGATAGTGGTAGAGGGTTGAAAAATGTATAGGCGCCCTTATGGCTCTAATATGATAGTGGTAATGGGGTGGTAGATGTCTAGTCTCCCTTATGGCTCTAATCTGATAGTGGTAGAGGGGTGGTAGAAATCGATTCTCCCTTATGGCTCTAATGTGACAGTGGAAGTGGGGTGGTAGATGTCTAGGCTCCCTTATGGCTCTAATCCGATAGTGGGGTGGTAGATGTCTAGTCTCCCTTATGGCTATAATCTGATAGTGGTAGAGGGGTGGTAGAAGTCTAGGATCTCTTCTGGCTCTAATGTGTTAGTGGAAGTGGGGTGGTAGATGTCTAGTCTTCCTTATGGCTCTAATGTGACAGTGGAAGTGGGGTGGTAGATGTCTAGTCTCCCTTATGGATATGAAAGGATAGTGGTAGAGGGGTGGTAAGCCTAGTGTCCCTTATGGCTCTAATGTGATAGTGGAAGTGGGGTGGTAGATGTCTAGCCTCCCTTATGGCTGTAATCTGATAGTGGTAGTGGGGTGATAGATGTCTATTCTCCCTTATGACTCTAATCTGGTAGGTGTAGTGTGGTGGTAGATGTCTAGCCTCCCTTATGGATCTGAACGGATAGTGGTAGTGGGGTGGTAGATGTCTAGTCTACTTTGTAGCTCTAATCTGATAGTGGTAGAGGGGTGAAAAATGTATAGGCGCCCTTATGGCTCTAATCTGATAGTGGTAGTGGGGTGGTAGATGTCTAGTCTCCCTTACGGCTCTAATGTGATAGTGGAAGTGGGGTGGTAGATGTCTAGGTGCCCTTATGGCTCTAATATGATAGTGGTAATTGGGTGGTAGATGTCCTGTCTCCATTATTTCTCTAATCTGATAGTGGTAGAGGGGTGGTAGAAATCTAGTGTCCCTTATGGCTCTAATGTGATAGTGGAAGTGGGGTGGTAGATGTCTAGCCTCCCTTATGGCTCGTATCTGATAGTGGGGTGGTAGATGTCTTGTCTCCCTTATGGCTGTAATCTGATAGTGGTAGTGGGGTGATAGATGTCTAGTCTCCCTTATGACTCTAATCTGGTAGGTGTAGTGTGGTGGTAGATGTCTAGTCTCCCTTATGGATCTGAAAGGATAGTGGTAGTGGGGTGGTAGATGTCTAGTCTACTTTGTGGCTCTAATTTGATAGTGGTAGAGGGGTGAAAAATGTATAGGCGCCCTTATGGCTATAATATGATAGTGGTAGAGGGGTGGTAGAAATCGATTCTCCCTTATGGCTCTAATGTGACAGTGGAAGTGGGGTGGTAGATGTCTAGTCTCCCTTATGGCTCTAATCCGACGGTGGGGTGGTAGATGTCTAGTCTCCCTTATGGCTCTAATCCGATAGTGGGGTGGTAGATGTCTTGTCTCCCTTATGGCTGTAATCTGATAGTGGTAGTGGGGTGGTAGATGTTTAGTCTCCCTTATGGCTCTAATATTATAGTGGTAATTGGGTGGTAGATGTCTAGTCTCCCTTATGGCTATAATCTGATAGTGGTAGAGGGGTGGTAGAAGTCTAGGGTCCCTTATGGCTCTAATGTGATAGTGGAAGTGGGGTGGTAGATGTCTAGTCTCCCTTATGGCTGTAATCTGATAGTGGTAGTGGGGTGATAGAGGTCTAGTCTCCCTTATGACTCTAATCTGGTAGGGGTAGTGTGGTGGTAGATGTCTAGTCTCCCTTATGGATCTGAAAGGATAGTGGTAGTGGGGTGGTAGATGTCTAGTCTACTTTGTGGCTCTAATCTGACAGTGGTAGTGGGGTGGTAGATGTCTAGTCTCCCTTATGGCTCTAATCTGATAGTGGTAGAGGGGTGGTAGAAGTCTTAGCCACCCTTATGGCTCTAATGTGATAGTGGAAGTGGGGTGGTAGATGTCTAGTCTCCCTTGTGGCTCTAATCTGATATTGGTAGTGGGGTGATAGATGTCTAGTCTCCCTTATGACTTAGTTGTGTTGTAAACTCTGGGGCCTTACAGAACAGGTGTATATATACTGAGATCATGTGACCGATCATGTGACACTTAGATGTAACTAATTATGTGACTTCTGAAGGTATTTGGTTGCACCAGATCTTATTTAGAGGAAAGGGGGGTGAATACATATGCACAAACCACATTTTTTATTTTTAAACAAGTATTTTTTAACTTTCACTTCACCAATTTGGATTATTTTGTGTTTGTCTATTACATGAAATCCAAACAAAAATCCAACCATTGTTATGCTACTTTAACCTGCTAGTATTTGTCATGGTTTTCACAGTCCAACCATTGTTATGCTACTTTAACCTGCTAGTATTTGTCATGGTTTTCACAGTCCAACCATTGTTATGCTACTTTAACCTGCTAGTATTTGTCATGGTTTTCACAGTCCAACCATTGTTATGCTACTTTAACCTGCTAGTATTTGTCATGGTTTTCACAGTCCAACCATTGTTATGCTACGTTAACCTGCTAGTATTTGTCATGGTTTTCACAGTCCAACCATTGTTATGCTACGTTAACCTGCTAGTATTTGTCATGGTTTTCACAGTCCAACCATTGTTATGCTACGTTAACCTGCTAGTATTTGTCATGGTTTTCACAGTCCAACCATTGTTATGCTACTTTAACCTGCTAGTATTTGTCATGGTTTTCACAGTCCAACCATTGTTATGCTACTTTAACCTGCTAGTATTTGTCATGGTTTTCACAGTCCAACCATTGTTATGCTACTTTAACCTGCTAGTATTTGTCATGGTTTTCACAGTCCAACCATTGTTATGCTACGTTAACCTGCTAGTATTTGTCATGGTTTTCACAGTCCAACCATTGTTATGCTACTTTAACCTGCTAGTATTTGTCATGGTTTTCACAGTCCAACCATTGTTATGCTACGTTAACCTGCTAGTATTTGTCATGGTTTTCACAGTCCAACCATTGTTATGCTACTTTAACCTGCTAGTATTTGTCATGGATTTCACAGTCCAACCATTGTTATGCTACTTTAACCTGCTAGTATTTGTCATGGTTTTCACAGTCCAACCATTGTTATGCTACTTTAACCTGCTAGTATTTGTCATGGTTTTCACAGTCCAACCATTGTTTTTCTACTTTGTTGATAAGGCAACATACACAGTATTTAAATACTTGGACAGCTCACAACTTCCTCTAAATCAAGACAAGACAGAGATACTTGTTGGAGCCAAAGCACAGAGCAAATCTGGCTTGGTGTTATTTTAGATTTAACTCAATTTCAAATCACACATTAGGAATGAGACCACAATAGCTTTAAACCACCTGAGGAACATTGCCAAGGTGCAGCTGACTCATCCATGCTTTTATTACATACAGGCTTGACTACTGTAATGCTCTCCTGTCTGGTCTACCCAAGAAAGCCATTGGTCAACTGCAAAACATTCAGAATGCTGCAGCAAGGGTACTGACTAAGACCAGATGGCTGCCTGTGAGTTTTAGAATTGATTGTAAACCAATCCACGATTGTGCCCCCCAATACATGTCAGACATGCTTTTAAGTTATGTACCCAGTAGGTCCCTCAGGTCCTCTGGGCTTTTAACTACCCCAAAGCCTAGGACCAGGAGGTATGGAGAGACGGCCTTTTAACTATCCTGAAGCCTAGGACCAAGAGGCATGGAGAGGCAGCCTTTAGTTACTATGCCCCCAGCCTTTAGTTACTATGCCCCCAGCCTTTAGTTACTATGCCCCCAGCCTTTAGTTACTATGCCCCCAGCCTTTAGTTACTATGCCCCCAGCCTTTAGTTACTATGCCCCCAGCCTTTAGTTACTATGTCCCCAGCCTTTAGTTACTATGCCCCCAGCCTTTAGTTACTATGTCCCCAGCCTTTAGTTACTATGTCCCCAGCCTTTAGTTACTATGCCCCCAGTCTTTAGTTACTATGCCCCCAGCCTTTAGTTACTATGGCCCCAGCCTTTAGTTACTATGCCCCCAGCCTTTAGTTACTATGCCCCCAGCATTTAGTTACTATGCCCCCAGCCTAGTAGTTCTACTAGTCAGTGCTACTAGTCAGTGTAGTGCTACTAGTCAGTGCTCCTAGTCAGTGTAGTTCTACTAGTCAGTGTAGTGCTACTAGTCAGTGTAGTGCTACTAGTCAGTGTAGTGCTACTAGTCAGTGTAGTTGTACTAGTCAGTGTAGTTCTACTAGTCCGTGTAGTGCTACTAGTCAGTGCACTGTTACTAGTCAGTGTAGTGCTACTAGTCAGTGTAGAGTTACTAGTCAATGTTGTTCTACTAGTCAGTGCTACTAGTCAGTGTAGTTCTACTAGTCAGTGTAGTTCTACTAGTCAGTGTAGTGCTACTAGTCGGTGTAGTGCTACAAGTCAGTGCAGTGCTACTAGTCAGATTAGTTCTACTAGTCAGTGCTACTAGTCAGTGTAGTGCTACTAGTCAGTGCAGTGCTACTAGTCAGTGTAGTTCTACTAGTCAGTGTAGTGCTACTAGTCAGTGTAGTTCTACTAGTCAGTGCAGTGCTACTAGTCAGTGTAGTTCTACTAGTCAGTGCTACTAGTCAGTGTAGTGCTACTAGTCAGTGCTACTAGTCAGTGCAGTGCTACTAGTCAGTGTAGTTCTACTAGTCAGTGTAGTGCTACTAGTCAGTGTAGTTCTACTAGTCAGTGCTACTAGTCAGTGTAGTGCTACTAGTCAGTGCTACTAGTCAGTGCAGTGCTACTAGTCAGTGTAGTTCTACTAGTCAGTGTAGTTATACTAGTCAGTGTAGTGCTACTGGTCAGTTCTACTAGTCAGTGCAGTGCTACTAGTCAGTGTAGTTCTACTAGTCAGTGCAGTGCTACTAGTCAGTGTAGTGCTACTAGTCAGTGTAGTTCTACTAGTCAGTGTAGTTGTACTAGTCAGTGTAGTGCTACTAGTGAGTGTAGTGCTACTAGTCAGTGTAGTTGTACTAGTCAGTGTAGTGCTACTAGTCAGTGTAGTGCTATTGGTCAGTGTAGTGCTACTAGTCAGTGTAGTTGTACTAGTCAGTGTAGTGCTACTAGTCAGTGTAGTTCTACTAGTCAGTGCAGTGCTACTAGTCAGTGTAGTTCTACTAGTCAGTGCTACTAGTCAGTGCTACTAGTCAGTGTAGTGCTACTAGTCAGTGCTACTAGTCAGTGCAGTGCTACTAGTCAGTGTAGTTCTACTAGTCAGTGTAGTGCTACTAGTCAGTGTAGTTCTACTAGTCAGTGTAGTTCTACTAGTCAGTGTAGTGCTACTAGTCAGTCATTCCGTTTGACCCTCAGCTACAATCTGTAGGACACTTCTGATATCAATGACAGCAGAATTTATTTGCTCACATTTTACAAAAACGAAATACATTCTGAATTAACATAATACAAATTGTGCATAATAACACACTAAGAGACAAATGATGGACAACACAGTGATTGGAGACACTAAGCATCCCAAATTAGTCCACGGGCCAGAGGGACACATTCACACACAATTTTACAACTTTGGCAAAGTATCACAATGATTTTCATTGAGGGTTAAATTTGGGTTTTATTTAAATAATGCTTCGTTTATCTCATGATTCCCTCGATGATAACTACACTGCATATGAATGAACGCAACACAATAGAGTCGTCATTGATTTATGATTTTCAACGTGGAGGAACTGAATTAATTATTCAATGCCTTACAGATATTGGTGTAAGACCAAATGAACGTAATACAACCAACTTAACATGTTTGTTGTGTTATTTAACTAGAATAATGGTAGAAATATATATTACCATCATTTTAACTAGGCAAGTCAGTTAAAGAACAAATTATTTTTTTCAATGACAGCCTAGGAACAGTGGGTTAACTGCCTTGTTCAGGGGCAAAATGACAGATTTTTACCTTGTCAGCTCGGTGATTCAATCTTGCAACCTTTCGGTTACTAGTCCAACGCTCTAATCACTAGGCTACCTGCCGCCCCTCCACTCTAACCACTAGGCAATGCTGCCGCCCCTCCACTCTAACCACTAGGCAACGCTGCCGCCCCTCCACTCTAACCACTAGGCAACGCTGCCGCCCCTCCACTCTAACCACTAGGCAACGCTGCCGCCCCTCCACTCTAACCACTAGGCAACGCTGCCGCCCCTTCACTCTAACCACTAGGCAACGCTGCCGCCCCTCCACTCTAACCACTAGGCAACGCTGCCGCCCCTTCACTCTAACCACTAGGCAACGCTGCCGCCCCTCCACTCTAACCACTAGGCTACCTGCCGCCCCTCCACTCTAACCACTAGGCTACCTGCCGCCCCTCCACTCTAACCACTAGGCAACGCTGCCGCCCCTCCATTCTAACCACTAGGCAACGCTGCCGCTCCTCCACTCTAACCACTAGGCAACGCTGCCGCCCCTCCATTCTAACCACTAGGCAACGCTGCCGCCCCTCCACTCTAACCACTAGGCAACGCTGCCGCCCCTCCATTCTAACCACTAGGCAACGCTGCCGCCCCTCCACTCTAACCACTAGGCAACGCTGCCGCCCCTCCATTCTAACCACTAGGCAACGCTGCCGCCCCTCCACTCTAACCACTAGGCAACGCTGCCGCCCCTCCATTCTAACCACTAGGCAACGCTGCCACCCCTCCATTCTAACCACTAGGCAACGCTGCCGCCCCTCCACTCTAACCACTAGGCAACGCTGCCGCCCCTCCATCCTAACCTCTAGGCAACGCTGCCGCCCCTCCACTCTAACCACTAGGCAACGCTGCCGCCCCTCCATTCTAACCACTAGGCAACGCTGCCGCCCCCCCCACTCTAACCACTAGGCAACGCTGCCGCCCCTCCACTCTAACCACTAGGCTACCTGCCGCCCCTCCACTCTAACCACTAGGCAACGCTGCCGCCCCTCCACTCTAACCACTAGGCAACGCTGCCGCCCCTCCACTCTAACCACTAGGCAACGCTGCCGCCCCTCCACTCTAACCACTAGGCTACCTGCCGCCCCTCCACTCTAACCACTAGGCAACGCTGCCGCCCCTCCACTCTAACCACTAGGCTACCTGCCGCCCCTCCACTCTAACCACTAGGCTACCTGCCGCCCCTCCACTCTAACCACTAGGCAACGCTGCCGCCCCATGCCAAATATGCCAAAAAATGCTGTCTGGAATTCCAGACAGCATTTGGAAATGTTTGGAAATGTTGTAGAATCATTGACAGATGATATGCATGTTAACATTAAGACAGGGAAATCCATTTTCACAAAAATGCCTTCATAATGAGTGCACCAAATGTTACATAAAGTTAGGAACAGTCTAAACAATGAAGCCTAGCTATTACTAATTTAATCATAAGGTACACATTATTCAATATGGCCGCCAACCAGCTCCATCCCACTGAGCACACACACACAAATCAATCATTTGTCAGCCTAATGTGTGGATTCTACGTTGAAAACAAATAGGGTTAATGGCTCTACGTAGTACAGGTACGACGGTAGCATTCCAAATGGTCCCCTGTGGAGGTTGGGGATCTATCACCCTTTTAGGATCTCTGGCTGGATGGAATGGCGCAGGCAAAGGTCGGGCACCCTCTCCGGCCCTCTCCCCCCTTTCCCTGGGGTAGGGAGCTGGGTGGATGTAGAGATGCCATCTGGTGGTCGTTGGTGGGGGTCGGGCACCCTCTCCGGCCCCCCCCCCCCCTTTCCCTGGGGTCACTCCCTGGCCCTCTCCCCTCATCTTACCAGTACAGGGAGCTGGGTGGATGTAGAGATGCATTCCGACCCCCGTTGCTGCGAGCGGGGGTCGGGCACCCCTCCCTGGGTCAGCCTCAGCCCTCTCTGACCCTTTCCCCCATATCCCTGGGGGACCTGGGTGGATGTAGAGATGCCCTCTGGTGGTCGTTGGTGGGGGTCGGGCACCCCTCTCTGGGTCAGCCTCAGCCCTCTCTGACCCTCTCCCCCATATCCCTGGGGAAGGGAGCTGGCTGGATGTAATGGCGCCCCCTGGTGGCCTTGGCCTTGACCCCCACCCGCTTCTGGGCGCCGGCCACCATCCCCCCAGGGTTGGGCCCACCCAGTCTGTAGAGCAAGACTAGACAAAAGTCTCTGGGTTAGAGCGTGAACAAGACCTGTAAATCCTGGACACAAAGATCACATTTAAAAATGGCATTTGACATTTGAACAAAGCAATTGAAAGATGATCAAATTACCTGTAAACTCACTGGACAGGTGTAAAGATTCCCTGTAAACTCACTGGACAGGTGTAAAGATTCCCTGTAAACTCACTGGACAGGTGTAAAGATTCCCTGTAAACTCACTGGACAGGTGTAAAGAACATTCCATACTGCGCTGCACGGTACATATTGAACGCACGCGATACACAGAACGTATCCCAAACCTGCCCTTGTTCCGTTGACAAGGAACAACTTCAGAACACAAAGAGTTTGAAGTATCTGGGGGAGAAGTACGAGAGAAGTACTGCGTTATCTGTGTACTACCTAGATCCAGTACATTTCAACAGTGAAACAACCTACCTACATTTTGCTTTTTGTTTTGTAAAGTTGTAACTTAGAAGTCCGGGTCATTCTTGTTTAAATAAATGCAGCATTGAGTTTTTTTAAATATCAATTTTACTTGTAATATTCTCCAGCGGCCACTAGATGGGGTAGAAGCTAAATGATAACTCCAAATAAAAGATGTTTACTGTGAAGACTTCACATGATGTCTACTGTCCCTCCCAGTCAGCAAAACTGGTTGAAAAGACCAGTTTGAATCAGTTTTGCCCACTGAGCTGGATGCAGGCAACTGAATTCACCAAGATCATCGTTGTCAGATAAATTGCTTTGTGTCTTCACCCCAAAAATAATCCTATTTTCACTCCATCGAAATGAGTGTGGCTGTTTTTACTCTGTCTATCTCTCCGTCTCTCTGCTGTGTGTACATACGCGTGCACCTGTAATGTCTCCAGTGTGTGTGTGTGTGTGTACGTGTGTGTAGGTGTATTACAATTTCACAGTACACAAATCAACAACCCCTTCTCACGGTTTAAATGTTTAAGTCTATTGTTTGATGACTAATTCATCTAAAGAACTACAATACCGTGGTGTTATTCAGTGATGTTAGGACGGAGGATTTGTCTTTGTGGAGTAAGAGTTAATCTCTCTTCAATATTCTATTTTTACTATTTTCGCACCCCCTCCAGTAAACTCGCTTCCGATTGGACTCTGCTCTGTTACCAGGGTAACCAACTGTTTTGGCATTCCCTCCAGGGAGAGGGCGGGGTTAAAACCCTGCTCCTCTACTCCAGGGTTAGTGAGGTACAGAGAGCATGGTTTATACCTCTCCTCTCCTCTCCTCTCCTCCAGGTTTAGTGAGGTGGGGGTTAAAGGGATACCTCAGGATGTTTTCAATGAGGTCCTTTATCTACTGACCCAGAGTCAGATGAGGTCCGTTATATAATGACCCAGAGTCAGATGAGGTCCGTTATCTAATGACCCAGAGTCAGATGAGGTCCGTTATCTAATGACCCAGAGTCAGATGAGGTCCGTTATCTAATGACCCAGAGTCAGATGAGGTCCGTTATCTACTGACCCAGAGTCAGATGAACTTGTGGTTTATGTTTTATGTCTCCATGTTTAGTATGAAGGAAGTGTTGGAAGTCTATGCTAGTACATACCATAGACTTCTAGTTATTATGCTATGCTATTTAGCCTTTGCTTTAGCACTAGTGAGCAGCTTCCTTCAAACTGCAAGGTTAAGGTTTAGTCTGTAATTAGAGGCTTCAGGGTGACTGTCTGTTCATTAGTGCTTTTAATTGGCTCCTAGTGGAGAGGGGGAGGGGTCTCTGTCTCTTTGCAGAGCGATGCCTAGATATCCCATCAATAGAACACACACACCTGATGGCTGCTATCAGGGGAGGGAGGAACTCCTGTCAAATTATATTCTCCCAATCTCTAACCATAGTGGAGATCTCCTTCCAACATGCGGTGTGTAACTGTGTATTCCTGAAGTGGCCAACATGCGGTGTGTAACTGTGTATTCCTGAAGTGGCGAACATGCGGTGTGTAACTGTGTATTCCTGAAGTGGCCAACATGCGGTGTGTAACTGTGTATTCCTGAAGTGGCCAACATGCGGTGTGTAACTGTGTATTCCTGAAGTGGCCAACATGCGGTGTGTAACTGTGTATTCCTGAAGTGGCCAACATGCGGTGTGTAACTGTGTATTCCTGAAGTGGCCAACATGCGGTGTGTAACTGTGTATTCCTGAAGTGGCCAACATGCGGTGTGTAACTGTGTATTCCTGAAGTGGCCAACATGCGGTGTGTAACTGTGTATTCCTGAAGTGGACAACATGCGGTGTGTAACTGTGTATTCCTGAAGTGGACGGGGAGAGCAGCAGGCTGAAGGAGAAGTAGATCAATGGGAAGAAGATTTAAAATATTAAATCACTAGTACACACACACACCTACACACCTACACACACCTACACACCTACGCACACACACACCTACACACCTACACACCTACACACACACACACCTACGCACACACACACCTACACACACACACACCTACACACCTACACCTACACACCTACACGCACACACACACCTACACGCACACACACACCTACGCACACACATACCTACGCACACACACACCTACGCACACACACACACACACCTACACACACCTACACACACACACACCTACACACACACACCTACGCACACACACACACACCTACACACACACACACCTACGCACACACACACCTACACACACACACACACACACCTACGCACACACACACCTACACACACACACACCTACACACACACACACCTACACACACACACACCTACACACACACACACCTACGCACACACACACCTACACACACACACCTACACACACACACACACACCTACACACACCTACGCACACACACACCTACACACACACACCTACCTACGCACACACACACCTACCTACGCACACACACACCTAGGCACACACACACCTAGGCACACACACACCTAAACACACACACACCTACACACACACACACAGACAAATACACAGTTCTTTGCCTGCGAGGATGAGAGGCATGGCTCCCTGTCGATGGTTCAGCATGTAGAGTAAGTAGCTGCAGGATGGATACGGTTCTCAGCTTGGTATACGTTGGTTAGGACAGTGGAGATTTGGAGAGTCAAGCATGCGGTGCCCTCTTTACCCACAATGCATCAGTTTCCCCCGCAGTGAAACCAAATTATAACCACTGAGGTGACATTAAACAAGATCCTATTTCTCACGCTGCTCTACCTCCCTCTCTCCATATCTCTCCCTCTCTCCATATCTCTCCCTCTCTCCATATCTCTCCCTCTCTCCATATCTCTCCTCTCTTCTTACCTACCTCTGTCTCACTCTCCCACTTCTAATCCTTTTTCTTTCATACTCTCACTTTGAATTCTCTCCCTCCTTCCCCCTTCCGAACCTCTCTCTCCCTTTATATCTCATTCCATCCCCTGTCTAACTTCATCCCGCTTTGTTTCTCCTCTTCCCCCCCCCCCCCCTCTCTCTCTCTCTCTCTCTCTCCCTGTGTGTTTCCAGTCTGATGGAGCTGGGTAGCTAGCTGTGTGTCTAAACTGTGAGGCTATCTTAATGACTTACCGGGCAGAGCAGCGTAAAGAGTTCCCCCAGCGTTTGACTGATGATGTCATTAGTTTCAGCGTGGAGGGAGACAGACAGACATGAAGTGAAGGACATAGTGAATCTAAACTACAGCCCCATGTCACTCCATCTCTCATCTCTCTCAGAAGCCATTTCACTCAACTCTCTCTCACGTCTCTCCTCTCTCTCTCTCCCCCCTCTCTCTCCCCTCTCTCTCTCCCCTCTCTCTCTCCCCTCCTCTCTCTCCCTCCTCTCTCTCCATCCTCTCTCTCTCTCCCCTCTCCCTCTCTCTCCCCTCTCTCTATCCTAAATCCAAGCATACACATGATGAATCACATAATCCACCATAGAGGAAAAACAGAGGGAGAGAGGATGGAGAGAGAGGAGGGAGGGAGAGAGAGGAGGGAGAGAGGGAGAGGATGGAGAGAGAGGAGGGAGAGAGAGGATGGAGAGAGAGGAGGGAGGGAGAGAGAGGATGGAGAGAGAGGAGGGAGGGAGAGGATGGGAGAGAGGAGGGAGAGAGAGGAGGGAGAGAGAGGAGGGAGAAGAGGAGGGAGAGAGAGGATGGAGAGAGAGGAGGGAGAGAGAGGAGGGAGAGAGAGGATGGAGGGAGAGAGAGGAGGGGAGGGAGGGAGAGGATGGAGAGAGGGAGGGAGAGAGAGGATGGGAGAGAGAGGAGGGGAGAGAGGAGGGAGAGAGGAGGATGAAAGAGATGGAGGGAAGAAGGAGGAGGGAGGGAGAGATGGAGAGGAGAGGAGGGAGAGAGAGGGATGGAGAGAGGAAGGGAGAGAGAGGAGGGGGAGAGAGAGGAAGGGAGGGAGGGAGAGAGCAGGATGGAGAGAGAGGAGGGAGAGAGGGAGGGAGAGAGGGAGAGGAGAAGAAGAGAGGGAGGGAAAGAGGAGGGAGGGGGGGAGGGAGAGGATGGAGAGAGAGGAGGGAGGGAGGAGAGGTGGAGAGAGAGGAGGGAGAGAGAGGATGGAGAGAGAGGATGGAGAGAGAGGGAGAGAGAGGAGGGAGAGAGAGGATGGAGAGAGAGGAGGGAGAGAGAGGAGAGAGAGAGAGAGGGAGAGGGAGGGGAGAGGATGGAGAGGAGGAGGGAGAGAGAGGATGGAGAGAGAGGAGGGAGGGAGGGAGAGGATGGAGAGAGAGGAGGGGAGGAGAGGATGGAGAGAGAGGGGGAGAGAGAGGGGGAGAGAGAGGAGGGAGAGAGGGAGAGAGGAGGGAGAGAGAGGAGGGATAGAGAGGATGGAGAGAGAGAGAGGAGGGAGAGAGAGAGAGGAGGGAGGAGGAGAAGAGGGAGGGAGAGAGCAGGATGAGAGAGAAGGATGGAGAGAGAGGAGGAGAGAGAGGAGGGAGAGAGAGGAGGGAGAGAGAGGAGGGGAGAAGAGGATGGAGAGAGAGGGAGGGAGGAGCGGAGGGAGAGAGAGGAGGAGAGAGAGGAGGGAGAGGATGGAGAGAGAGATGAGAGAGAGGAGGGAGAGAGAGGATGGAGAGAGAGGAGAGAGAGAAGGATGGAGAGAGAGGAGGGCGAGAGAGGTGCGAGAGAGATGGAGGAGAGAGGAGGGAGAAGAGAGGATTGGAGGAGAAGGAAGGGAGAAGAGGGAGGGAGAGAGGAGGAGGGAGAGAGAGGGATGGAGAGAGAGGATGGGAGAGTAGGGAAGAGGAGGGAGAGAGAGGATGGAGAGAGAAGGGATGGAGAGGAGAGATGGAGAGAGGAGGGAGGGAGAGAGAGGCAGGGAGAGAGAGGATGAGAGAGAGGAGGGAGAGAGAGGATGGAGAGAGAGGATGGAGAGAGAGGGGGAGAGAGAGGAGGGAGAGAGAGGAGGGAGGAGAGAGGAGGGGGGAGGAGAGAGGAGGGAGGGAGGAGGGAGGGATGGAGAGAGAGGATGGAGAGAGAGGATGGAGAGAGAGGATGGAGAGAGAGGAGGGAGGGAGGGAGGGAGAGAGAGAGGAGGAGGGAGGGAGAGGAGAGGGGGAGGGAGGGAGAGGAGGGAGGGAGAGGGAGAGAGAGGAGGGAGAGAGAGAGGATGGAGAGAGAGGAGGAGAGAGAGGAGGGAGAGAGAGGAGGGAGAGAGAGGAGAGGAGGAGGGAGAGAGAGAGAGAGGAGGAGAGGGGGAGGGAGAGAGGAGGGAGGGAGGGAGGGAGAGGAGGAGAGAGGAGGAGGGAGGGAGAGGAGGGGAGAGGATGGAGAGAGAGAGAGGGAGAGAGGGAGGAGAGAGGAGGAGGAGAGAGGATGGAGAGAGAGAGGGAGAGGAGGAGGGAGAGGGAGAGGATGGAGAGAGAGGAGGAGAGAGGAGAGGAGGAGAGAGAGAGAGGGAGAGAGAGGATGGAGAGGAGAGATGGAGAGAGAGGAGAGTGAGAGAGAGGGAGGGATGGAGACGATGGAGAGAGAGGAGGGAGAGGAGAGGATGGAGAGAGTAGGAGGGAGGGAGGAGGAGTGATGGAGAGAAGGAGGGAGAGAGAGGATGAGAGAGAGAGGAGGATGAAGAGGAGCGGAGAGAGAGCTGAGGGAGAGAGAGGAGGGAGAGAGAGGATGGGAGAGAAGGATGGAGAGAGAGATGGAGGGAGAGGAGGGAGAGAGAGGAGGAGAGGAGATGAGGGAGGGAGGGAGAGAGAGGATGGAGAGAGAGGAGGATGGAGAGAGAGGGATGGAGAGAGAGGAGGGAGAGAGAGGAGGTGGAGACGAGCAGGAGGGAGAGAGAGGAGGAGAGAGAGGAGGGAGAGATGAGGAGGGAGAGAGAGGAGGGAGGGAGGGAGGGAGGGAGGGAGGAGAGAGGATGGAGAGAGAGGAGGGAGGGAGGGAGAGGATGGAGAGAGAGGAGGGAGAGAGAGGAGGAGAGAGAGGAGGAGAGAGAGAGGAGGGAGAGAGAGGAGGAGAGGAGAGGAGGGAGAGAGAGAGGATGAGAGGAGAGGAGGGAGAGAGAGGATGGAGAGAGAGGATGGAGAGAGAGGAGGAGAGAGAGGAGGGAGAGAGAGGATGGAGAGAGAGGATGGAGAGAGAGAGGAGGGAGAGAGAGAGGAGAGAGAGGAGGGAGAGAGAGGAGAGGGAGAGAGGAGGAGGGAGAGAGAGGAGGGAGAGAGAGGAGGAGGGAGGGAGAGAGAGGATGGAGAGAGAGGATGGAGAGAGAGGAGGGAGAGAGAGAGGAGGGAGAGAGAGGATGGAGAGAGAGGAGGGAGGGAGGGAGAGAGAGGAGGGAGGGAGGAGAGAGAGGAGGGAGGGAGGGAGAGAGAGGAGGAGAGAGAGGAGGGAGAGAGAGGAGGGAGGGAGAGAGAGGATGGAGAGGAGGAGGGAGAGAGAGGATGGAGAGAGAGGAGGGAGAGAGAGGAGGAGAGAGAGGAGGGAGAGAGAGGAGGGAGAGAGAGGAGGGAGGGAGGGAGAGGATGGAGAGAGAGGAGGGAGAGAGAGGAGGGAGAGAGAGGAGGGAGACGAGAGGATGGAGAGAGAGGAGGCAGAGAGGAGGGAGGGAGGGAGAGAGGAGGATGGAGAGAGAGGATGGAGAGAGAGGAAGGAGAGAGAGGGAGAGAGAGGAGGGAGAGAGGGAGGGAGAGAGAGAGGAGGGAGAGAGAGGAGGGAGAGAGAGGAGGGAGAGAGAGGATGGAGCGAGAGGATGGAGAGAGAGGATGGAGAGAGAGGAGGGAGAGAGAGGATGGAGAGAAGAGGAGGGAGAGAGAGAGGAGGAGGAGAGAGAGGATGGAGAGAGAGGATGGAGAGAGAGAGGATGGAGAGAGAGGAGGGGAGAGAGGAGGAGAGAGAGGAGGGAGAGAGAGAGGAGGAGAGAGGGAGGAGAGAGAGGAGAGGGAGGAGAGAGAGAGGATGGAGAGAGAGGAGGGAGAGAGAGGATGGAGAGAGAGGATGGAGAGAGAGGAGGGAGGGAGAGAGAGGAGGGAGGAGAGAGATGGAGAGAGGAGGAGGATGAGAGAGAGGATGGAGAGGAGAGAGGGAGAGAGAGGAGGGAGCGAGAGGAGGGAGAGAGAGGAGGGAGAGAGAGGATGGAGAGAGAGGAGGGAGAGAGAGGAGGCGAGAGGAGAGGAGGAAGGGAGGAGAGAGAGAGGATGGAGAGAAGAGAGGAGGGAGAGAGAGGAGGGAGAGAGAGGAGGAGGAGGAGGGAGAGAGAGGATGGAGGAGAGAGGATGGAGAGAGGAGGAGGGAGAGAGAGGAGGGAGAGAGGAGGATGGAGAGAGAGGAGGGAGGGAGAGAGGAGGGAGGGAGGGATAGGAGGGAGAGAGAGGAGGAGAGAGAGGATGGAGAGAGAGGAGGAGGGAGGGAGAGGATGGAGAGAGAGGATGGAGAGAGAGGAGGGAGAGAGAGGATGGAGAGAGAGGAGGGAGAGAGAGAGAGGAGGGAGAGAGAGGAGGGAGAGAGAGGAGGGAGGAGGGAGAGAGAGGAGGGAGAGAGAGGAGGGAGAGAGAGGAGGGAGAGAGAGGAGGGAGGGAGGGAGAGAGAGGATGGAGAGAGAGGATGGAGAGAGAGGAGGGAGAGAGAGGAAGGAGAGAGAGGAGGGAGAGAGAGGAGGGAGAGAGAGGATGGAGAGAGAGGATGGAGAGAGAGGAGGGAGAGAGAGGATGGAGAGAGAGGATGGAGAGAGAGGATGGAGAGAGAGGATGGAGAGAGAGGATGGAGAGAGAGGATGGGAGAGAGAGAGGGAGAGAGAGGAGGGAGAGAGAGGAGGGAGAGCGAGGAGGGAGAGAGCGGAGGGAGAGGAGAGGAGGGAGAGAGAGGATGGGAGAGAGGAGGGAGAGAGAGGAGAGAGGGAGAGAGGAGGAGGAGAGAGAGGGAGAGAGAGGAGGGAGAGAGAGAGGAGGGGAGAGAGAGGATGGAGAGAGAGGAGGGAGGGAGGGAGAGGATGGAGAGAGAGGAGGGAGGGAGAGGATGGAGAGAGAGGAGGGAGGGAGAGAGAGGAGGGGGGGAGGGAGAGGATGGAGAGAGAGGAGGGAGGGAGAGAGAGGAGGGAGGGAGAGAGAGAGGAGGGAGAGAGAGGATGGAGAGAGAGGAGGGAGGGAGAGAGAGGAGGGAGGGAGAGGATGGAGAGAGAGGATGGAGAGAGAGGATGGAGAGAGAGGATGGAGAGAGAGGAGGGAAAGAGAGGATGGAGAGAGAGGATGGAGAGAGAGGAGGGAGAGAGAGGATGGAGAGAGAGGAGGGAGAGAGAGGATGGAGAGAGAGGAGGGAGGGAGAGAGAGTAGGGAGGGATGGAGAGGATGGAGAGAGAGGAGGGAGAGAGAGGATGGAGAGAGAGGAGGGAGGGAGAGGATGGAGAGAGAGGAGGGAGAGAGAGGAGGGAGAGAGAGGAGGGAGAGAGAGGAGGGAGAGAGAGAAGGGAGGGAGGGAGAGGAGGGAGAGAGAGGATGGAGAGAGAGGAGGGAGAGAGGAGGGAGAGAGAGGAGGGAGGGAGGGAGAGGATGGAGAGAGAGGAGGGAGAGAGAGGATGGAGAGAGAGGAGGGAGAGAGAGGAGGGAGAGAGAGGAGGGAGAGAGAGGATGGAGAGAGAGGAGGGAGAGAGAGGATGGAGAGAGAGGAAGGAGAGAGAGAGGAGGGAGGGAGGGAGAGAGAGGATGGAGAGAGAGGATGGAGAGAGAGGAGGGAGAGAGAGGAGGGAGAGAGAGGAGGGAGAGAGAGGAGGGAGAGAGAGTATGGTGGGGGAGAGAGGATGGAGAGAGAGGAGGGAGAGAGAGTATGGAGGGGGGAGAGAGTATGGAGAGAGAGGATGGAGAGAGAGGAGGGAGAGAGAGTATGGTGGGGGGAGGATGGAGAGAATAGGGGAGTAAATCTCCTCACATTCACCTTGCAGTCCCAATTATTTAGCCCGTGTCCACACTCCCCGAAAGCCTCACTCCCCGAAAGCCTCACTCCCCAAAAGCCTCACTCCCCAAAAGCCTCACTCCCCAAAAGCCTCACTCCCCAAAAGCCTCACTCCCCAAAAGCCTCACTCCCCAAAAGCCTCACTCCCCAAAAGCCTCACTCCCCAAAAGCCTCACTCCCCAAAAGCCTCACTCCCATAAAGCCTCACTCCCATAAAGCCTCACTCCCATAAAGCCTCACTCCCATAAAGCCTCACTCCCATAAAGCCTCACTCCCAGAAAACCTCAATCCCAGAAAGCCTCACTCCCAGAAAGCCTCACTCCCAGAAAGCCTCAGTCCTAAGCCCCCCTCCTAGAAAGCCTCACTCCCAGAAAGTGGGTCACTGGGTTAAAGGCACAGCTACGCGGTTCCCCCTTCAAGCATCTACCGCTCCCCCACTGCACCACAGAGAGCAGTAACACTCCTCCTCCCCACAGAGAGCAGTATCACTCCTCCTCACCACAGAGAGCAGTAACACTCCTCCTCCCCACAGAGAGCAGTATCACTCCTCCTCACCACAGAGAGCAGTATCACTCCTCCTCCTCACCACAGAGAGCAGTATCACTCCTCCTCACCACAGAGAGCAGTATCACTCCTCACCACAGAGAGCAGTATCACTCCTCCTCCTCACCACAGAGAGCAGTATCCACCACAGAGAGCAGTATCCACCACAGAGAGCAGTATCATTCCTCACCACAGAGAGCAGTATCACTCCTCACCACAGAGAGCAGTATCACTCCTCCCCACCACAGAGAGCAGTATCACTCCTCCTCACCACAGAGAGCAGTATCCACCACAGAGAGCAGTATCCACCACAGAGAGCAGTATCCACCACAGAGAGCAGTATGCACCACAGAGAGCAGTATCCACCACAGAGAGCAGTATCCACCACAGAGAGCAGTATCCACCACAGAGAGCAGTAAACACCACAGAGAGCAGTATCACTCCTCCTCCCCACCACAGAGAGCAGTATCACGCCTCCCCCACCACAGAGAGCAGTAACACTCCTCCTCCTCACCACAGAGAGCAGTATCACGCCTCCCCCACCACAGAGAGCAGTAACACTCCTCCTCCTCACCACAGAGAGCAGTAACACTCCTCCCCACCACAGAGAGCAGTATCACTCCTCCTCCCCACCACAGAGAGCAGTATCACTCCTCCCCACCACAGAGAGCAGTATCACTCCTCCTCCTCACCACAGAGAGCAGTAACACTCCTCCCCACCACAGAGAGCAGTATCACTCCTCCTCCCCACCACAGAGAGCAGTATCACTCCTCCTCCCCACCACAGAGAGCAGTATCACTCCTCCTCCTCACCACAGAGAGCAGTAAACACCACAGAGAGCAGTATAACTCCCCACCACAGAGAGCAGTATCACTCCTCCCCACCACAAAGAGCAGTATCACTCCTCCTCCTCACCACAGAGAGCAGTAAACACCACAGAGAGCAGTATAACTCCCCACCACAGAGAGCAGTATCACTCCTCCTCCACCACAGAGAGCAGTATCACTCCTCCTCCTCACCACAGAGAGCAGTATCACTCCTCCTCCTCACCACAGAGAGCAGTATCACTCCTCCTCCTCACCACAGAGAGCAGTATCACTCCTCCTCCTCACCACAGAGAGCAGTATCACTCCTCCTCCTCACCACAGAGAGCAGTATCACTCCTCCTCCTCACCACAGAGAGCAGTATCACTCCTCCTCCTCACCACAGAGAGCAGTAAACACCACAGAGAGCAGTATAACTCCCCACCACAGAGAGCAGTATCACTCCTCTTCCTCACCACAGAGAGCAGTAAACACCACAGAGAGCAGTATAACTCCCCACCACAGAGAGCAGTATCACTCCTCCCCCACCACAGAGAGCAGTATCACTCCTCCTCCTCACCACAGAGAGCAGTATCACTCCTCTTCCTCACCACAGAGAGCAGTAAACACAACAGAGAGCAGTATAACTCCCCACCACAGAGAGCAGTATCACTCCTCCCCCACCACAGAGAGCAGTATCACTCCTCCTCCTCACCACAGAGAGCAGTATCACTCCTCCTCCTCACCACAGAGAGCAGTATCACTCCTCCTCCTCACCACAGAGAGCAGTATCACTCCTCCTCCTCACCACAGAGAGCAGTATCACTCCTCCTCCTCACCACAGAGAGCAGTATCACTCCTCCTCCTCACCACAGAGAGCAGTATCACTCCTCCTCCTCACCACAGAGAGCAGTATCACTCCTCCTCCTCACCACAGAGAGCAGTATCACTCCTCCTCCTCACCACAGAGAGCAGTATCACTCCTCCTCCTCACCACAGAGAGCAGTATCACTCCTCCTCCTCACCACAGAGAGCAGTATCACTCCTCCTCCTCACCACAGAGAGCAGTATCACTCCTCCTCCTCACCACAGAGAGCAGTATCACTCCTCCTCCTCACCACAGAGAGCAGTATCACTCCTCCTCCTCACCACAGAGAGCAGTATCACTCCTCCTCACCACAGAGAGCAGTAACACTCCTCCTCCTCACCTCAGAGAGCAGTATCACTCCTCCTCCTCACCACAGAGAGCAGTTCCACTCCTCCCCCACCACAGAGAGCAGTATCACTCCTCCTCCTCACCTCAGAGAGCAGTATCACTCCTCCCCCACCACAGAGTAGTATCCACCACAGAGAGCAGTATCACTCCTCCTCCTCACCACAGAGAGCAGTATCACTCCTCCTCACCGCAGAGAACAGTATCACTCCTCCCCACCACACCAGAATGTAACAGTATAGCTTCCGTCCCCCTCCTCGCCCAAACCTGGGCTGGAACCAGGGACCGTCTGCAAACATCGACAACAGCCACCCTCGAAGCACCGTTACCCATCGCTCCACCAAAGCCGGGGCCCTGATTCTCCCCAGGTATTACACAGAGGAATGATCATGATGCTCCCCAGATCTTACAGACTGGAATGATCATGATGCTCCCCAGGTATTAAACAGAGGAATGATCATGATGCTCCCCAGATCTTACAGACTGGAATGATTATGATGCTCCCTGGGTATTAAACAGAGGAATGATCATGATGCTCCCCAGGTATTAAACAGAGGAATGATCATGATGCTCCCCAGGTATTAAATAGAGGAATGATCATGATGCTCCCCAGGTATTAAATAGAGGAATGACAATGATGCTCCCCAGGTATTAAATAGAGGAATGATCATGATGCTCCCCAGGTATTAAACAGAGGAATGATCATGATGCCCCCCAGGTATTTAATAGAGGAATGATCATGATGCTCCCCAGGTATTAAACAGAGGAATGATCATGATGCTCCCCAGGTATTAAACAGAGGAATGATCATGATGCCCCCCAGATCTTACAGACTGGAATGATCATGATGCCCCCCAGGTATTAAACAGAGGAATGATCATGATGCTCCCCAGGTATTAAACAGAGGAATGATCATGATGCTCCCCAGGTATTAAATAGAGGAATGATCATGATGCCCCCCAGATCTTAGACTGGAATGATCATGATGCCCCCCAGGTATTAAACAGAGGAATGATCATGATGCTCCCCAGATCTTACAGACTGGAATGATCATGATGCTCCCCATGTATTAAACAGAGGAATGATTATGATGCTCCCCAGGTATTAAACAGAGGAATGATCATGATGCCCCCCAGGTATTAAACAGAGGAATGATCATGATGCTCCCCAGGTATTAAACAGAGGAATGATCATGATGCTCCCCAGGTATTAAACAGAGGAATGATCAATATGCTCCCCAGGTATTAAACAGAGGAATGATCATGATGTTCCCCAGGTATTAAACAGAGGAATGATCATGATGCTCCCCAGGTATTAAACAGAGGAATGATCATGATGCTCCCCAGGTATTAAACAGAGGAATGATCATTATGCTCCCCAGGTATTAAACAGAGGAATGATCATGATGCTCCCCAGGTATTAAACAGAGGAATGATCATGATTCTCCCCAGGTATTAAACAGAGGAATGATCATGATGCTCCCCAGGTATTAAACAGAGGAATGATCATGATGCTCCCCAGGTCTTACAGACTGGAATGATCATGATGCTCCCCAGGTATTAAACAGAGGAATGATCATGATGCTCCCCAGGTATTAAACAGAGGAATGATCATGATGCTCCCCAGGTATTAAACAGAGGAATGATCATGATGCTCCCCAGGTATTAAACAGAGGAATGATCATGATGCTCCCCAGGTATTAAACAGAGGAATTATCATGATGCTCCCCAGGTATTAAACAGAGGAATGATCATGATGCCCCCCAGATCTTACAGACTGGAATGATCATGATGCCCCCCAGGTATTAAACAGAGGAATGATCATGATGCTACCCAGGTATTAAACAGAGGAATGATCATGATGCTCCCCAGGTATTAAATCGAGGAATGATCATGATGCCCCCCAGATCTTAGACTGGAATGATCATGATGCCCCCCAGGTATTAAACAGAGGAATGATCATGATGCTCCCCAGATCTTACAGACTGGAATGATCATGATGCTCCCCATGTATTAAACAGAGGAATGATTATGATGCTCCCCAGGTATTAAACAGAGGAATGATCATGATGCCCCCCAGGTATTAAACAGAGGAATGATCATGATGCTCCCCAGGTATTAAACAGAGGAATGATCATGATGCTCCCCAGGTATTAAACAGAGGAATGATCATTATGCTCCCCAGGTATTAAACAGAGGAATGATCATGATGTTCCCCAGGTATTAAACAGAGGAATGATCATGATGCTCCCCAGGTATTAAACAGAGGAATGATCATGATGCTCCCCAGGTATTAAACAGAGGAATGATCATTATGCTCCCCAGGTATTAAACAGAGGAATGATCATGATGCTCCCCAGGTATTAAACAGAGGAATGATCATGATTCTCCCCAGGTATTAAACAGAGGAATGATCATTATGCTCCCCAGGTATTAAACAGAGGAATGATCATGATGCTTCCCAGGTCTTACAGACTGGAATGATCATGATGCTCCCCAGGTATTAAACAGAGGAATGATCATGATGCTCCCCAGGTATTAAACAGAGGAATGATCATGATGCTCCCCAGGTATTAAACAGAGGAATGATCATGATGCTCCCCAGGTATTAAACAGAGGAATGATCATGATGCTCCCCAGGTATTAAACAGAGGAATGATCATGATGCTCCCCAGGTATTAAACAGAGGAATGATCATGATGCTCCCCAGATCTTACAGACTGGAATGATCATGATGCTCCCCAGGTATTAAACAGAGGAATGATCATGATGCTCCCCAGGTCTTACAGACTGGAATGATCATGATGCTCCCCAGGTATTAAACAGAGGAATGATCATGATGCTCCCCAGGTATTAAACAGAGGAATGATCATGATGCTCCCCAGGTATTAAACAGAGGAATGATCATGATGCTCCCCAGGTATTAAACAGAGGAATGATCATGATGCTCCCCAGGTATTAAACAGAGGAATGATCATGATGCTCCCCAGGTCTTACAGACTGGAATGATCATGATGCTCCCCAGGTATTAAACAGAGGAATGATCATGATGCTCCCCAGGTATTAAACAGAGGAATGATCATGATGCTCCCCAGGTATTAAACAGAGGAATGATCATGATGCTCCCCAGGTATTAAACAGAGGAATGATCATGATGCTCCCCAGGTATTAAACAGAGGAATGATCATGATGCTCCCCAGGTATTAAACAGAGGAATGATCATGATGCTCCCCAGGTATTAAACAGAGGAATGATCATGATGCTCCCCAGGTATTAAACAGAGGAATGATCATGATGCTCCCCAGGTATTAAACAGAGGAATGATCATGATGCTCCCCAGGTATTAAACAGAGGAATGATCATGATGCTCCCCAGGTATTAAACAGAGGAATGATCATGATGCTCCCCAGGTATTAAACAGAGGAATGATCATTATGCTCCCCAGGTATTAAACAGAGGAATGATCATGATGTTCCCCAGGTATTAAACAGAGGAATGATCATGATGCTCCCCAGGTATTAAACAGAGGAATGATCATGATGCTCCCCAGGTATTAAACAGAGGAATGATCATTATGCTCCCCAGGTATTAAACAGAGGAATGATCATGATGCTCCCCAGGTATTAAACAGAGGAATGATCATGATTCTCCCCAGGTATTAAACAGAGGAATGATCATGATGCTCCCCAGGTATTAAACAGAGGAATGATCATGATGCTCCCCAGGTATTAAACAGAGGAATGATTATGATGCCCCCCAGGTCTTACAGACTGGAATGATCATGATGCTCCCCAGGTATTAAACAGAGGAATGATCATGATGCTCCCCAGGTATTAAACAGAGGAATGATTATGATGCTCCCCAGGTCTTACAGACTGGAATGATCATGATGCTCCCCAGGTCTTACAGACTGGAATGATCATGATGCTCCCCAGGTATTAAACAGAGGAATGATCATGATGCTCCCCAGGTATTAAACAGAGGAATGATCATGATGCTCCCCAGGTATTAAACAGAGGAATGATCATGATGCTCCCCAGGTATTAAACAGAGGAATGATCATGATGCTCCCCAGGTATTAAACAGAGGAATGATCATGATGCTCCCCAGGTATTAAATCGAGGAATGATCATGATGCCCCCCAGATCTTAGACTGGAATGATCATGATGCCCCCCAGGTATTAAACAGAGGAATGATCATGATGCTCCCCAGATCTTACAGACTGGAATGATCATGATGCTCCCCATGTATTAAACAGAGGAATGATTATGATGCTCCCCAGGTATTAAACAGAGGAATGATCATGATGCCCCCCAGGTATTAAACAGAGGAATGATCATGATGCTCCCCAGGTATTAAACAGAGGAATGATCATGATGCTCCCCAGGTATTAAACAGAGGAATGATCATTATGCTCCCCAGGTATTAAACAGAGGAATGATCATGATGTTCCCCAGGTATTAAACAGAGGAATGATCATGATGCTCCCCAGGTATTAAACAGAGGAATGATCATGATGCTCCCCAGGTATTAAACAGAGGAATGATCATTATGCTCCCCAGGTATTAAACAGAGGAATGATCATGATGCTCCCCAGGTATTAAACAGAGGAATGATCATGATTCTCCCCAGGTATTAAACAGAGGAATGATCATTATGCTCCCCAGGTATTAAACAGAGGAATGATCATGATGCTTCCCAGGTCTTACAGACTGGAATGATCATGATGCTCCCCAGGTATTAAACAGAGGAATGATCATGATGCTCCCCAGGTATTAAACAGAGGAATGATCATGATGCTCCCCAGGTATTAAACAGAGGAATGATCATGATGCTCCCCAGGTATTAAACAGAGGAATGATCATGATGCTCCCCAGGTATTAAACAGAGGAATGATCATGATGCTCCCCAGGTATTAAACAGAGGAATGATCATGATGCTCCCCAGATCTTACAGACTGGAATGATCATGATGCTCCCCAGGTATTAAACAGAGGAATGATCATGATGCTCCCCAGGTCTTACAGACTGGAATGATCATGATGCTCCCCAGGTATTAAACAGAGGAATGATCATGATGCTCCCCAGGTATTAAACAGAGGAATGATCATGATGCTCCCCAGGTATTAAACAGAGGAATGATCATGATGCTCCCCAGGTATTAAACAGAGGAATGATCATGATGCTCCCCAGGTATTAAACAGAGGAATGATCATGATGCTCCCCAGGTATTAAACAGAGGAATGATCATGATGCTCCCCAGGTATTAAACAGAGGAATGATCATGATGCTCCCCAGGTATTAAACAGAGGAATGATCATGATGCTCCCCAGGTATTAAACAGAGGAATGATCATGATGCTCCCCAGGTATTAAACAGAGGAATGATCATGATGCTCCCCAGGTATTAAACAGAGGAATGATCATGATGCTCCCCAGGTATTAAACAGAGGAATGATCATTATGCTCCCCAGGTATTAAACAGAGGAATGATCATGATGTTCCCCAGGTATTAAACAGAGGAATGATCATGATGCTCCCCAGGTATTAAACAGAGGAATGATCATGATGCTCCCCAGGTATTAAACAGAGGAATGATCATTATGCTCCCCAGGTATTAAACAGAGGAATGATCATGATGCTCCCCAGGTATTAAACAGAGGAATGATCATGATTCTCCCCAGGTATTAAACAGAGGAATGATCATGATGCTCCCCAGGTATTAAACAGAGGAATGATCATGATGCTCCCCAGGTATTAAACAGAGGAATGATTATGATGCCCCCCAGGTCTTACAGACTGGAATGATCATGATGCTCCCCAGGTATTAAACAGAGGAATGATCATGATGCTCCCCAGGTATTAAACAGAGGAATGATTATGATGCTCCCCAGGTCTTACAGACTGGAATGATCATGATGCTCCCCAGGTCTTACAGACTGGAATGATCATGATGCTCCCCAGGTATTAAACAGAGGAATGATCATGATGCTCCCCAGGTATTAAACAGAGGAATGATCATGATGCTCCCCAGGTATTAAACAGAGGAATGATCATGATGCTCCCCAGGTATTAAACAGAGGAATGATCATGATGCTCCCCAGGTATTAAACAGAGGAATGATCATGATGCTCCCCAGGTCTTACAGACTGGAATGATCATGATGCTCCCCAGGTCTTACAGACTGGAATGATCATGATGCTCCCCAGGTATTAAACAGAGGAATGATCATGATGCTCCCCAGGTATTAAACAGAGGAATGATCATGATGCTCCCCAGGTATTAAACAGAGGAATGATCATGATGCTCCCCAGGTATTAAACAGAGGAATGATCATGAGAGAAAGAACAACAGTTCAAAAGTATTTCTGTCTCTTTATTGTAATACCACAAATACACTTAAAAAGCAAACAGTCTTGGTGTGAAATAGCAGTATAATCTTCATAATAATGTATAACAAAAGCAAAACTCATTTTGGTCAAATAAAATGGTTCTGGGTCATCAAAATGTGTCCTGGATCTTGCTAATAAAACATGCACACTGAAAGCTGGACAGCGGATATCAAGTTTATAAATTGGCTGGCTGGGCTGATGAGACCGCGGAGATCTAGTTTATAAATTGGCTGGCTGGGCTGATGAGACAGCAGATATCAAGTCTATAAATTGGCTGGCTGGGCTGATGAGACAGTGGAGATCTAGTTTACAAATTGGCTGGCTGGGCTGATGAGACAGTGGAAATGTATAAATTGCCTGGCTGGGCTGAAGAGACAGCGGATATCAAGTCTATAAATTGGCTGGCTGGGCTGATGAGACAGTGGAGATCTAGTTTATAAATTGGCTGGCTGGGCTGATGAGACAGTGGAGATTTATAAATTGCTTGGCTGGGTTGATGAGACAGCGGATATCAAGTCAATAAATTGGCTGGCTGGGCTGATGAGACAGTGAGGAACTAGTTTATAAATTGGCTGGCTGGGCTGATGAGACAGTGGGATCTAGTTTATAAATTGGCTGGCTGGGCTGATGAGAAAGTGGATATTTATAAATTGGCTGGCTGGGCTGATGAGACAGTGGATATTTATAAATTGGCTGGCTGGGCTGATGAGACAGTGGATTGCGCACTCAGATGTAATAGTGAATAGGCTATTCAACGTCATAGCCTTAGCCGGTGGTACCTTAAACAATCAGCATCCAGGATTAGACCCACCCAAAAAATACTACAATAAATAACACTAAAATCCTCCACTATAGAAATCGGAGCTTATTTCACTCTGGATCAGAGAGTCTGCTAAATGACTCACTACTGTAGTGGCTCTGGATCAGAGAGTCTGCTAAATGACTCACTACTGTAGTGGCTCTGGATCAGAGAGTCTGCTAAATGACTCACTACTGTAGTGGCTCTGGATAAGAGAGTCTGCTAAATGACTCACTACTGTAGTGGCTCTGGATAAGAGAGTCTGCTAAATGACTCACTACTGTAGTGGCTCTGGATAAGAGAGTCTGCTAAATGACTCACTACTGTAGTGGCTCTGGATAAGAGTCTGCTAAATGACTCACTACTGTAGTGGCTCTGGATAAGAGAGTCTGCTAAATTACTCACTACTGTAGTGGCTCTGGATAAGAGAGTATGCTAAATGACTCACTACTGTAGTGGCTCTGGATAAGAGAGTCTGCTAAATGACTCACTACTGTAGTGGCTCTGGATAAGAGAGTCTGCTAAATGACTCACTACTGTAGTGGCTCTGGATCAGAGAGTCTGCTAAATGACTCACTACTGTAGTGGCTCTGGATCAGAGAGTCTGTTAAATGACTCACTACTGTAGTGGCTCTGGATCAGAGAGTCTGTTAAATGACTCACTACTGTAGTGGCTCTGGATAAGAGAGTCTGCTAAATGACTCACTACTGTAGTGGCTCTGGATAAGAGTCTGCTAAATGACTCACTACTGTAGTGGCTCTGGATAAGAGTCTGCTAAATGACTCAATACTGTAGTGGTTCTGGATCAGAGAGTCTGTTAAATGACTCACTACTGTAGTGACTCTGGATCAGAGAGTCTGTTAAATGACTCACTACTGTAGTGGCTCTGGATCCGAGAGTCTGCTAAATTACTTAATAAATGTAAAAAGCGATTGAACCAGGCATTTATAAATGTCACCTCAGAGTTCTGATAATGTTGTGCTTGAGCTCGCCACAAACCCCATACTGTGGATAAACTCTCAATGACATCAACTATCAACAGGGAATAGCTGTGGAGAAAACAGTGGATGTGACGTGACCAGCTCAGGACCACCAATCATACAGGTACCCTTCAGGAAGAACTAAAGAACTACAGTACCCATTATGCCTCGTGTCAACAAGGACAGTTCTAGAACAGATGACTCTTCAGAACTCCAGTGTGTTCTGAAAGCCCATCTCCCCTTGTGTTTCTGAAGGGGCTGGATAGGTGATTCTGTTATGGTGGTAGGAACCCTGCCCGTTAAGATCACTCCACAGCTAGCTTGAAACGTCGTCAATGGCGCTATCGAATCTGATGATTTTATATGTGTCAGCAAACACATTGACGTCAGTTTCATAAGCAACAAGACGATGGCTCCGACGAGCCTCCAACGTGGTTCTGGTACCCAGTTCCTCTAGATCAGATGTTAAAGGGACTAGGAGCTTTCCAGACTGAAGACTAGAACATTCCCCTGGCTTGAGTTAGAACAGGGCATACTGTATATTAATCAAAATGGCAAATAAACAACATATATTGTTTGTTTTTTTGTTTTTTTAAACACAGGAAAAACAAAACTATGACGCAGTGTATATTTTCTGTCGCTCCCCAAGCTAGGGCCTTGTCTACATACACCCTGATAACAACAGAGGGTTAAAGCACTTTGGGGGATCTATTAAGAGACCGTAGTTGGATCATGGCTGCTGGGTTACAGTGGAGAGAGAAGTTGGCGTGGATATAACATGGTGTGTTATAGTGTGTTATGGTGTGTAATGGTGTGTTATGGTGTGTTATAGTGTGTAATGGTGTTTATGGTGTGTTATAGTGTGTTAATGTGTTATGGTGTGTTATAGTGTGTTATGGTGTGTAATGGTGTGTAATAGTGTGTTATGGTGTGTTATGGTGTGTTATAGTGTGTAATGGTGTGTTATAGTGTGTAATGGTGTGTTATAGTGTGTAATGGTGTGTTATAGTGTGTAATGGTGTGTTATAGTGTGTAATGGTGTGTTATAGTGTGTAATGGTGTGTTATGGTGTGTAATGGCGTGTTATAGTGTGTTAATGTGTTATAGTGTGTTAATGTGTTATAGTGTGTAATGGTGTGTAATAGTGTGTTATGGTGTGTTATAGTGTGTAATGGTGTGTTATAGTGTGCAATGGTGTGTTATAGTGTGTAATGGTGTGTTATGGTGTGTAATGGCGTGTTATAGTGTGTTAATGTGTTATAGTGTGTAATGGTGTGTAATAGTGTGTTATGGTGTGTTATAGTGTGTAATGGTGTGTTATAGTGTGTAATGGTGTGTTAGTGTGTAATGGTGTGTTATGGTGTGTTATAGTGTGTTATGGTGTGTTATAGTGTGTAATGGTGTGTTAGTGTGTTATAGTGTGTTATAGTGTGTAATGGTGTGTTATAGTGTGTTATAGTGTGTTATGGTGTGTTATGGTGTGTTATGGTATGTTATAGTGTGTTATAGTGTGTTATGATATTCAGTTACGGCTGTAGTGTAGAGTTACGGCTGTAATGTAGGGATACGGCTGTAGTGAGGGATACTGTACTGTAGAGTTACGGCTGTAGTGTAGGGATACGGCTGTAGTGTAGAGATACGGCTGAAGTTTAGAGTTATGGCTGTAGTGTGGAGATACGGCTGAAGTGTAGAGTTACGGCTGTAGTGTAGTGTAGAGTTACGGCTGTAGTGTAGAGATACGGCTGTAGTGTAGAGTTACGGCTGTAGTGTAGAGTTACGGCTGTAGTGTAGAGTTACGGCTGTAGTGTAGAGATACGGCTGTAGTGTAGTGTAGAGTTACGGCTGTAGTGTAGAGTTACGGCTGTAGTGTAGAGATACGGCTGTAGTGTAGAGATACGGCTGTAGTGTGGATTTACGGCTGTAGTGTAGAGATACGGCTGTAGTGTAGAGATACGGCTGTAGTGTAGAGTTACGGCTGTAGTGTGGCGTTACGGCTGTAGTGTAGTGTAGAGTTACGGCTGTAGTGTAGAGTTACTGCTGTAGTGTAGGGATACGGCTGTAGTGTAGAGTTACGGCTGTAGTGTGGAGTTACGGCTGTAGTGTGGAGTTACGGCTGTAGTGTAGGGATACGGCTGTAGTGTAGGGATACGGCTGTAGTGTAGAGATACGGCTGTAGTGTAGGGATACGGCTGTAGTGTAGGGATACGGCTGTAGTGTAGAGTTCCGG